>NC_137210.1:3854034-3861534 GCF_960531495.2 Zeus faber
TTGGTTATTTTGCCCTTTTTGCACCCTAAACAAACTTGATGGCATCCATTTCTTATCTCCAGGGTGAACATGGCTGAAAGAAAGATCACCCAACGGTGATAAGGCCTGCACTGCTCTCGTTTACTTTTGACCTACCTTCTCGAAGGTATCCGCACATCAACCTGAACCTTTCTAGGCAGTGCAAGCCTCGTGCCAAAAGGCATTTGCGGTACGACACAGTCAAAACGGGTATCAAACCAATACAAAGCTGATCCCAGTGAGATCGAAAAGCGATCTCGGATCAGGTGGAGCGAGCGCAAGAGCAAAAACGAGAACTCACACTCACAAAGCTCTTTGGCGCGCTCGCAATCAACGACAGACAAAGCAAACACAACAACAAGTGCCTTTTTCCTGCGTTTGAGGAGACGTCGGTATGGCTTCATTAATAATCTCACCGTTTTTCCACAGTCCAGAGGGTTTTCATTACACAAATCTTTTTTATTTTTTATTTTTTTGCCTAATCTGTTCCACTGTTCCGGAATTTATTAACATGGATGTTCTCAAAATCATTAACAACGTCTTAACAACAGAACTTGAAGGGGTCGTTTTTGTTTTTTTAAACTTTTGTTCGAATCAAGCATTGGAAAAACACACTCGTTATGGTTTGGTGAGACACAATTGCTGAATGGGACTTAATGTGGGATATCCAATAGGAGCTAATGCCTTTTCTTTAAAAGTACCACTTTTTTTCTGCTGGAGGACGAACCACCAGACATGACTGGAATGGAGTTTATTTGACTTGGAAGAGTCCAATGCAATTTCTTTTCTATATATTTATGCAACGACCAAGTCCAGGTCATTGCTCAGTGCTGTTTATTAATCGCGAGAAGAATTATTTTACACTTGATGATAAACTTCCAATCATCTCGCCAGTCCGTCTTCTTTCCCGCCCTTCTCCCACATTTCCCCCAATCCATCAAATCTCAGGCAAACCTAGCCTCGAGGTAGGGCTAGGCGATATGGAAGAATTTATTATCACTGTATAATCAGTGGGAATTACACAATATGCCAACAATGTTTTACACTATCAATATCAGATACATTATCCCATGATATCTGTCTTATATATGTTATAAGTCCAAGTGAAATTAAGCATTTCAACACTTTCCATACAAATGATATGAATCAAAATTATATTTCTAATAGGATAGGTATTTTATGTGAATATACGATCTAAGCTTGAGCTGCTAAAGAGGGTGTTCCAACCGTTCGCTGTCACTGAGTTTGAGTGACAGGTGGGCAGGCGGGGCTATGGAGATACAGTGTGAACTATATTCCCCTTGTGTACTGCTCATTGCTGAGGCTAGGTCCCTATTTTCTAATTTTTTTATTATCCATCAAGCCTAGAAATCTAGCACTTGCATGGTGAACTCTCAACCCCATTACACCTTTCAACTCCAAGTTGCTGAAACGCGGAAATCGGATTCGGAATGGTTGATATTTGACCAATAAGGTCATCAGTACCGAAAGTGTCAGTCAGCACCAAAATACACGCTATCATTGCAGAAAGATGAAAGAAATGGAAATCTGTCCTTGTTTGCAATGCAGATTTTGACCCAAATTACTGACAATGAATTTCTTGAGAATTAAGTAATTCAAGACCAATAATTCAAGAGAAATCATTCTCTGAGGATCAATATCATTCTATGAATGATATTGATCCTCAGAGAATGATCTTTAAATTACTAATTACTATTTCATTCTTTTAACATTGTACTTTGTCTTTATTTTAATTATATTTATCTTTGCATTTATATTAAATGCATTTTGCTTGTTTGCTCTGCTTTTATTGTTGCTATTTGATTGCCCTCCTTTATTGTAAAGCACTATACAAATAAAGGTTATTAATTATTATTATTAGACAGCTGAGACCATAAACAGAACAGTATATTAATAATTTGAACAAAAATGCCTTTTAATTTCACTTGGAGTTTGAAGAATCACATTGAACTAAATGTAAATGTAGAACAATATCAGAAGAAAAAAACAATCCAATACAGTACCGTGGCAAGAGGTAATGATCAATTTATCGCCCAGCCCTACCGATGAACCTCCCCATTTACCTCCTGACCTCATCCCCCCACCCCATACCCCGACACCCCACCCTAAAGCAAAAACAAAAACTTACTCTGGTAGGATGTACGGATCCTTTTCTTTGAATCGGAATAAAAGCTAGACAGGCCGCGCATGCAAAAGTCTGTCAGGCAGGCCCACATGCCCCCCAAAACCAGCAGCCAATAGAGTCACCAACAGAAAGGGGAAGAGGATGTGTGGGGGGGATGTGTGTGTGTGTGTGTGTGGTGGTGAGGGGGGTGGGGGGTGGGGGGGGGGGGTAAAGGAATGGTGGGGGCAGGTGGATCGGGGGGGTGGAAGGGAGGAAAGGAGAGGGATTGGTGGGGGGTGGGGTAGGGTGTTGAACGGGTTTTAAATGGGTGGGGGCAGAGGGGGGTTAAGGTGGATGGAGGTATGGAAGGAGAGATAGTTGGTGTCGGGAGGGGGGGGGAGAAAAACAACAGAACAAACAGGCTTAGAGTGGGGAAATAAAATAAAGGAGAAGGTGAAAGGCAAGCAGAGCAACCAACAACCACTGTGTTAAGTTAGTTGGGGGGTTGGGGTGGAAGAAGAACCCCCCCCCCCCCCCCACACACACACACACACACACACACACACACACACATACAGGTCTGGGAGAAGAGTTTGCTCTGTTGTATTAGCATACAGGATATCAATATTCAGGAAATAGACGAACGTAAAGAAATGACAGAAAAACAAAACTAACCAGCCTAACCCTAAAAAAAAAAAAGGGAAATAATAATTGGCTACCGACAAAATTACTTTCAGCCCGAGGTGTTTTGTCCCTGAGCTAAAGAAAGTGAAGCAGCGGATCTAAAATGTTCAACAGTTCAACAGAGAAATCGGAACAAATTTCTAGACAGCGAAAAGACAAATCGTCTTCTGTCGGGATGAGGACACTTAAAAAAACGATCATACGTGATAGATCATGATAGACATGAGCACGGAACAGGTGTCCGCAGCGATGAAGCCGGTTGGAGCCGGCGAGAATAAAATATATGTTTGTCTTCACCTCACATTGATTGTAAAAATCACAGCACAAGGTGCCACGGCGGTCAATAAAAGCTCTTACGCAACAGGGAATGAAAGGAAGAGTACAAAGTCACCCTCCTCCCACCCTTGGGCTTTTTTATTATTTTTTTGTACAGTGGCATGAATACCTCACTGAAATTCAGGTATGCTTCTGGGAGTTATATAATAAACACAACTTTGCTGTACATACAATTTTTAAAATCTGAAGAGGAAATATATCTATCTATTTAAAGTATATATTTAATCACACCCTTAATAATTTTGAACATTTGAACGTCTGAACATTGAAGGTGAGTTCAGGGTAGACCTTAATCATACCACTCTCTTCTTTCGTGGGGGGTGGACTGCTGACCGACTGCATGCGTGAGTGTGTGTGTCAGTATTCTTAATAATTGATAATTGTTCTATATAAAATGCATTTGACGATGTATATACTAATAGACTAGTAGACATAGACCCGGGATCAGCAATGTTGGTAATGCATTTCTAGAAGAGCCATTTCTTCAAATTTTGAGGCCTTCCTTGCAGGTCATTAGCATAATGTCTACATTGAGCACTGACTGATAAACAAGCTATGGCCGTTTTCACTTCATGTTTTGCCAAAGGTATCCCTTCAGGTCAGTGCAAATGACTTCTAGGCTATTTACTCAATATAAAGTGCCATGGAAAACAGAAAACACAGAGCTTACCTCTGCCTGGATATTTACAAAAATACTAACATCAACAGTTTGTAAATCACCATTTTGACAATAACTTCAGGACCAAGGACAGCAGCCGGATCATCTTGGCCGCTAAACCAGACACGACGTGCTGACGGCACTTTCAAGTATTGTTTTGGTACACAATATTTTCCAATTTCTAAATATTAAAACAAAATAAAATAAAAAATTGGAAATATTTTCCGCTTTATTTTGTCCTCCAGAGCCACGCGGTGCCGACCACTGACATAGACTCATATAACGACTTCTCTTCGGAAGTGATTCTAGTATCATGCGTGCGCTGGTTGCAGTTACTTTGTCCTTATGACTTCAAGTCTTTAAGTTTTGTATGAACAGATTTTGGAAAAGCCCTGAATCCATTGCCGTCAGGAGGGGTGAGGGGTCCTACCTCAAAGGGAACAGAGAGCTGTGCTTGGGCCGAACTCCCAGAACAGAAATGGGGGAGGGGTGTCGGAGGTCGAGAGGGGGGCTGGGAGGGAGGACGGGGGGGAGGGGGGCCCAAATCGAAGAAAAAAAAAAAACATGCATCACGATGCCACTGTAGAATGACACGCAGCCTGTCGCATGCATCTCATACCACGGTGCCATTCCCTGTTTGTAGTGGTGGGAGGCCGGGGGCGGGGTTCACTTGGATGCTACTTGTTTGTTTGTGTTTGCGTCGTGTTTTTTCCATCGTGAGAGAGTGAATAAAAGAGGGGGAGAGAAAACATGTCCGAGAAAGTAATGACAGAACAATCAGGAGAGAGGAGAAGGAGAGGTCAGGCGCAGTGCCAGAGCATATTAATCAAATCAAAGATAAAATAAAATAAAATAAAATAAAATAAAATAAAATAAAATAAAATAAAATAAAATAAACAAATAAATATTAATAGAGCTTTTAGAGAAATCAGGAGAAGGAGGTTGGGATCTCACTAGCGGTCACTGAGCGAAAAAAACAAAACAAAGAGAGAGAACAAAAGAGAGAGAGAGAGAGAGAGAGAGAGAGAGAGAGAGAGAGAGAGAGAGAGAACAGAGGAATAGATTTGAGTCGTCCGTGTGGTGTGGTATGTCGACACAGGAAACCACGGATGAATGGCGTTTCCCACATGTGGCTACTGTCGTTGGTAGAGACGTGTGCTTATGTGTCAGTTTATCAGCTGTGTGTGTGAGTGTGTGTGTGTGTGTCGCTTTGCGCATGCCGGTCCTACCCGAGGTGGACTGTCGGTTCTTGCGCGGCGAGCGGGTGAGGCGCTGGTAGGGGTCTGCGGCGCCGTACAGATCCAGGGTGGACATGCAGAGCAGGACGCTCTTCTGCAGGTAGTCCACCACTGCCAGGCCATTGCAGTTCCCAAACGCCATGCTGCAGGAAGACACACACACACACACACACACACACACACGTTCTTGTACTGGTATCAAAGTAAGGACTCATGACTAATGTTCCTAGGGCACTTCTAAACCAAATAAATAGTCAATTGGAAGACAGGTCCTCACAAATAAAGTAAAACACACACACACACACACACACACACACACACACACACGTTTTTAGTTTTGATATACTATGGGTCTTATAAAGTACACAATGTTTCAGACAAACAAACTCCAACAAAGTATAACCTTGCGGCAGCAGTAAATAAAAAAATAAAAAATAAAATAAACATGAAAGTGAAGTAAAGTTTGATCATACTATGACGGTGGACTACTACAACTGTAGTCATTCATCGTACTCGATTTAACTTGTCACCTTAAAGTTTGGGTTTGACTTGTTCTTGCCTCAGATGGTCTCAACAAGACATCTATGCACAGTCTAACACAGTTAGGAAAGCTGTAGTTTGGCCTTTCCTGTTAAAACCTCTGATGCAATACGTTGTATTAAAATACTCTAACACCACAATGATATTGCACTATTGTCATATTAGTACTATATCAATGTATTGTGATTGCTCTTTGAGGAGATCAAAAGTTATTTAATTTAAAGTCTATTATAATGCTCTCATATTGGTACCGGCGTGTATCATGATATACCTGTGTGTGATGATTCGTGACACACTCTGTTATGACGCTCCCCTGGTGTGCGCACAGGTGGGCAGGCAGAGGGACCGGGGAAAAGAGAGTTTTGCTGTGTTTTTACACAAACCTCCAAAAAGGTTTGAGAAATCAATGCAGCCTCGAGGGCACGTACCGGCATTGTGTGTGTGTGTGTGTGTGTGTGTGTGTGTGTGTGTGTGTGTGTGTGTGTGTGTTTTCAAATACACAGGTGAAGCACCAAACCAAAGAAAAGACGGCAAATGACTCAAACCCCCAAGTCAAGCTGTGAGCAGGCTTCACAGGATTGAGTCAAATGACCCCACTGCCCTATACCATGCGGTGCTATTCAAAAAGAACTGTGTGTGTGTGTGTGTGTGTGCGGCCGGGGGAGGGTGGGCTGCCAAGCACACTGGCTTCCAGCTCGATTGCATAAGGAACGGCCTTTAGACGTTCTATTGATTAGCTGTGCGCTAAAGGCACTTGGCTGTCCTTCACCACGCTCAGGAATGTATCATATTTCAATATCTTGTCTTTGAGTCTTTGACGTTAATTTGGCAGGCTAAGGTCACTTTGCATCCAGATTTTCCTCTTCTCCAAACTTGGTGGCGCAGCTCAACTCTCTCTTGTATATTATACGTTTGTTTTGCAAAATCTCATTTGTTACCTGTTGCACACACCTGCTGCATTCATTCGAATAAACCGTCGGATGACTTCGTTCCACTTATCATCTGGAAACCCAAGGTCTATATAAAAAAAACTCACAAGAAACTCAGAGAAACTCACAAAAAAAATATAATGGCCCTTGAACACAACAACGTTGGCTCCAGTGGTGGAAAGAGCGCTGGAAACATGCACTCAAGTAGAAGCAGTGTGTCATAATACTCCAACTGTACTCAACTACAATTTTAAAAAACTAACAAACTACAAAAACAAACTACTGGTGTCAAAAAAAAGACTCCCCTACAATGGAGAGGGGGAGATTTGTGTTAATGCACTGCCGTGTCGTCTCAACAAAGCATGACGTATATATTTCACTAAAAATACAATGCATGAATGGATCCGTCAACTAAAGGCTTGTTTTTATAAGCAAAAAAAAAAAAACATACCATTTATTTTATTTGATATTCGACTGTACAAATAACAAAGTATATAAATACGTATATATATGTATATATCAAATATGTATAGTATCTACTAGTTGTTTTTATTACTGCCTAGACTCAAGATTTTTATTTGTCACATACATAGAGAGAAGACAAAGTGGCAGTGATGACTGTGCCTCCTATTGTTTTTATGTCTATCTATCTATCTATCTATCTATCTATCTATCTATCTATCTATCTATCTATCTATCTATCTATCTATCTATCTATCTATCTATCTATCTGTCTGTCTGTCTGTCTGTCTGTCTATCTCTCTATCTAGCTGTCTGTCTGTCTCTCTATCTATCTATCTATCTATCTATCTATCTATCTATCTATCTATCTATCTATCTATCTATCTATCTATCTATCTATCTATCTATCTATCTATCTATCTATCTATCTATCTATCTATCTATCTTGCTGTCTGTCTGTCTGTCTGTCTGTCTATCTCTCTATCTAGCTGTCTGTCTGTCTCTCTATCT
>NC_137210.1:3864034-3976534 GCF_960531495.2 Zeus faber
TGACCAGTTATTTAGTAAAAAGAGCCGTCTGATTTTCCGACTCATTGCTTATTTGATTGAGTTTGGTTAGTAATGTGCAAAGCCAGTGAGGGAGCGCTTCTGAACGATAAACCAGAGTCAGAAGAGTTGGTTTGGCTCTCAATTGTCAATGGAATTCTCACAAGAATCATTTAATTTGGTCAAATTACAGTAAATACGATGTATTTAATATGAATTGTGCCAAATGCATTGGCCTGTTTTTTCTTGGACTTTAATTTAATCCACAATAATAATTTTCAGTGTCTGAGTCGACTCGCAGTCAGAAAAATATTCGCTATGAACAAATCTTTTGCGAGTCTTGCATCGCTTTTAGTGGGCCATTATTATAAGCATAGGTACGTACAGTATAAGCATAGTTGCTGTGTCTTACTGTTGTAAACTGTACTGTATACCTCCACACACACTACCTCATTTTATTCACATGCCACTTTACTGCACATATCTGTATATACATAAACTATAACTAACTATATACACCCTAATGCAGAAACATTTCCCTGCATATATGTATGAACATATTATATATTGTGGCGCGTTGGGGAATAGAGGTGGGGCGGAGATTTCCCCGCATGCTTTGTTATTGTGTGTTTTGGAGTTGTCGGGGAAAGGGATTGTTTTATGTGTTCTTAGTTACAGAAATGTTAATTGTTATGCTGTTGTTAGTGTTAATTAGCCAGATTGTAAGTACTTTTATGTGTTGTGATTATGTTATGATCGTTGCACCCGGAGTTAGAGTGTGTTGTGAGTGACCTGCCTGCCGTGATAACACTGTGGCGATATATATATATATGTTTGCAACCTTTTTAGCGGCTAAAAGCATAGCGGTGTGCCCCGAATATATTTATTCATAAAAATGTGCCATGGAAGAAAGAAAATCAGACAGAAATTCAAACATGCGGATGTTTGTTACACGTGGATTCCCCCCCACCCACTCACCACTATCTGCGTGTTGGCCTCGTACTTGCTGAAGCGGTACAGGATGATGTGGGCGGAGATGCCCACCACACAGAAGATGCGACTCTGGGGACACCAGCTGACCATCTGCACGGCGTAGGGATCCTCCTCCACCAGGTCGGCCGCCCGTCCCTCGCCCGGCTTGGGCTTCTCGAACACCTTTGAGGTCTTCAGTTTGTAAAGCATCTGCAGTGTGACTGGTTGGGAGACGGGAGATGCAGAGAGAGGGAGAGAGGGAGAGAGGGGGAGAGAGCTTATTTTGAACAATTGTAAGAATGTGGTTTCACGGCTATTTCAGCTTTCAACCATTTTATCTTTTTTCAAGGTGGTGCTTATCGTAGTTGCCATCAGATGTGGCGCCCCCGGGTTTCAAACACCCCTACATTTTTCACCCAAGCAGCGTAAAGTAGAACCTTAAAAACTGAACGAGAGCAGGCTTTTTATTGACAAAACAATTCAACTTTAGCTATTTATTTAGTTGAGGCCTTGTAAGGTTGTTATACATTTACAAGATTCTACTTGTAACAAGGACCAACTGCCAATGTGGTTCATGGTAAAATGACAGTGGGAATTCAGTCGAATAAGATGTTTTACGCAGGAGTGTAGTGCAAGAGTGGACCTACTCGCTGATGCATCCCAAAACTTAATTGATCCATCGGCATGTCTGTACAGACAGAGATATATATGAGGAAGAGAGAGAGAGAGAGAGAGAGAGAGAGAGAGAGAGAGAGAGAGAGAGAGAGAGAGGGGGGAGGAGGTGGATCAATAAGATGCAGGATTAAATTAGATACTCACAAGACCCACAGTAACCAGACAGTATAGCAGATTCATTGCATGTGCAAATTAAAGTCAAGTCAGGTCTATTAGCCATTGGTCACAGTAGATCACAGCATCAAAAGGCTTTAACAAGCCTGCGTTAACAGGACAGTGAGTCCCCTGTGCCCACAACGTTTTTTGTGGGAAATAGCAGGACCCTTTCAGATGAATTTCGATCGGTACAGTACTGTCTGTACCGATGCACCTGGTGGAGTCAACTCCATATTGAACTCCTCCACTCTTCTACACCAATGAGTCATTCCTGTTTCCTACACAGCAAGAAGGCCTAATGATTCAGTTTGGCGGTTGTGGCCCAAAATAAGTTTGAGTTGAAGGAAAGGTTGGGATCTCACCAAAGCTAATTCGAAGGTGGCAAAACAAAAACCACAAACAGGTGTGAGCCACGAGGTTGTCTCCAATATCTTTCCAAACTGTACAGACTAAACAAATGTCATATATAGCAAAAGTCAATCTTCTTTTAAAAGACAACTCTGATGTCGTTGTGAAATAAATCTCTTCGCACTTGCTTTACTGAGCAAGTCAACGATCCATACAGAAGAATCCTCCACTTTGAGTTGTCGCAACATTCACTTGAACTCTTCGTTAGCAGGAAGTGAAATTGCCAGATTGCCATCAATAACAATTATAACATGATCTCAATGTAGACAAAGTAAAAATACATTGAGATGAGAGGGATTTCATTAAACATGATAAGAGTGAATAACATAATATCTATCATTAAAACAATCAACAAACATTTTGAGCAGACAGTTTGATCATTGTTGAGTGGTACTTTAGCACTCCATGGGAGTTTTTCCCGGGGGATGATTTGATTTCTATGTAAAATGTAGGCTCATAAAGCCCTATGAGACTGAATGGTGATTGAGGGCTTTGGAAATAAACCTGACTTGACTTGATTGACTTTGCCGATGTCTTGAAAAACTGCAGCTGTTTTGAACAGGAAACCATTAAAACACTGTGATTTTTCTGGATATGTGTGGTGTGGGGATGGGATGGTTTGAGCAGCCACACCTGACCTGGATCTAGGGTGATTGGGTTAGGGTGGCTGCATACCTGTTGCTCGTTGGTTGGGCTAACGAGCAACAGGTTATAACCCCCATCCTCACTCGACTCAGGATAGGAGCCCTGTCATGACATGTTCTATTTTCGCCTGGCATTGGTGTCCCTGTGCCAGAGGGCTATGGAAGGGCCACTTGGGTGGCGTCTGGTAGGAGAAATGTCCACAGTATGTTTCAATATCATAACAAAACAGCATTCAAAGTCCAAGACCAACCCTTCTCTAATTGAGGACTCACCCTGTAATGATGATCTCTGGGTAGGTCTGGGATCCCACTGTCCACGTTCCTCCGCTGACGGGCCACTCCTGACAGCATGATGGGATAAAAACGTTGATCGCCTTGCTTAATTCTTAAAGGGCAACAGACAGCTGTCTATGTGATTAAACCAGACTCTTCCATGAGACAAAGGCTGCTGAACCGTCTCTGCAATCCTTCCATTCCTCAGACCAGATGAAAAGGCAAAAATGTTTTATTCCTCTCACAGGTGCGAATGCACAAAGCACACACACACACACACACACACACAGGGAGTGGTGGTTGGAGAAATACAGCTTCTGCGTTCCTCCCATCCCAGCTGTCCTTCCTCCAGGGGGCGGACAGGAGCAGTGGACAGCCTTCACTTTGTTGGAGCCCCAGGGACCGGGGCAGCAACAGGACAATTGGTGTTCTTGTCCCCCTTTTCTTTTATCAGACTCCTTTTTTTTTTATATTGGAGGAGACCCGTGTGAGCATGGGGAGAACAGGCAAATCCAAACAGAAAGGGCCCTAATCGGGAGATAACCCACTTGAGCACGGTGCCAACAGCGCCACACCAAACCCAGGACCTTCTTGCTCTGAAGCAGCAGTGGAAGCACTGCCCCACCGTGCCACATTAACAAGTTTTATTTCTGAGCGAGGAATGTGTATCTCTTTACCTAATAAACAGTGGCAGAAAATGTCACGTCCTTAACCCTAATCATTTTCTAAATCACATCCAAGACACCTATTAGAATAAGTCAACTTTGCTATTGAGACCCTCAAGTCCTGTGGAAAACATTTATTGGCATTATTTATTTTATTTTTTCTATTGATTTCCATTCAGTTATTATCTGACTATCAGTGGCCATTGCGCAATTGCAGTTTAAAATCTATTGGCTTGGACAGCCGGCCTTGATGGTTGCGCTTGGTTTCAATGACTGTGGAACAGTGCTTTAAACAAAACATAGAGCCCCTTGTGCAAGCAGCCCTGCCTACCAGTCCATAGTTTCATGGGGAATAGTTGATGAAAATGTTTACGGGGTCGATAATGCTAATGACACTTACTGTACCTTTTGGCTGTAGCCAGTCTTCTTGTGTTTGGCTCCTATAGAGTAGAGAATAGGGATGATATCTGGTGGACAGTCAGCGAAATAGGCTGTGCAGGTGACCGGAGACTCGTGGATGTCCATGGGATACGGGTTCTCAAAGATGGGGAAACTGCACGGAAGAGAGTAGGCAAGACAGACTTTCTTGTAATCGAAATAGCTACCAAGGTTATGAAGAAACAGACAGAAAGACTGAAAAACAAGTTTCAAAGTGCCAGCGAAAAAATAACAGTTATATATGCAGCCTTAAAGAGTTGGCGGGGAAGTAACCTTGGACACAGTGTACGCACTGCACAATTCATAAATAATGTAAAACAGTGGAGGCATATATGAAAACACACAAGCAAGAAAATCTATTTATTGACTGTCCTTGTATTATATGAGAAACATTTTTAAGCAGGATGTCCTAAAAATGCTAATTCTAGGGTGAAATAAAGCCTTTTTAACCTTTAACGTTTTTAAGAGAAATGTTGATGCCATCTCCTCTGAAAGAAGACATTTTCATCTCTCCATCTCGCCTCATATTTTAAGAACACAATGTATTGTTTTCAGTTTTTATTCAAGAAGTGACAGTAAAAGTCTGTCGATGAATCGCCTGGAATACCCAACCTACCACGGCACGTAGAGCACTACATATTTATCATAAGCATTTTGAAAGTGAATGGATTACATTCATTAAAAGGTAATTAGCCCATAAATGATCATAAACAATTACCTCATCATTATTAACACAGACAATTTACCAAAGCCAAGACGAGCGTGACCTTCATTATCTGTCTTCATCAGGGGGTGTCTGCATAGAGTAATTGGAAGTTGATGCTACGGTTTTAGCGCATCTCTCCAGCCTCGGGTATTTCAATGTGCGAATGACACCATGACACCAACCCTGGGCAACCCCATCACCCCCCCTTTGCATCCAGACCGGGGGTGGGGGGATCATCTGTATTGCGGTTGGGCTCCTAGCAGGGAGGGGTGTTTTGTCTGGCAGGATGGCCTCTGGGCCTCCTTGATTATTTGACTTGGGCTTGTTTTCAGTTTTCTGAAAGTGTGGGAAGCACAGCAAAGGTGCGAAAGCCCCATATTGACTGTTGACAACTGCTTGGCAGCTGTGACTTGAGATAGAATCATGTCCTTTCATGTAAAAAAAAAAGGCCCTTTTGTGTGTGTGTGTGTGTGTGTGTGTGTGTGTGTGTGTGTGCAGAAAGGGACCACACATACTTGCTCTGAGTCAGGTCCACCACGATGAAGTCCTTCTCCAACAGCACAACGACCGCGTAAGGCTCCTGCACCTCTGTAGGACAGAAACATGGCACGGCTCAATGATGTCACACATCTAAAATAAGAATCTCATGGTTAATCGCCTGATTTCAGCTGAATGATTTGAGCTTCGACCGATCATCTTGAAGCACAAATATGTGCCACCTGCTTACAATAGTACAAAGGCCAAGCTGTGTGCACCAAGAAAAAGCCAGAAAGGAATACAACAAGCGGCTTTCAAAGTCATGGACAGTTTCCATGGAGGGAGTTGGAAAGATCATTGCCCCCCCACCTCCTCATTTGAGACGCTAATTGCAAAGGGAGGAGCCTGTTAATTTGTACGGGCGTATGAAACCCACGGGCAAATTCATCTCTTTATCCGCTCTCAAAAGACAAATGACATTTCGAGAGGAAAAGAACGAGTGAGGAATAAATGACTATGATAAACTGAAGGTGAAAAATAGTCTTTGACCGCCAAGTGTGACGTTAAATGTCCCACCAGCCCGGAAGCCATATCAATCCAATTTCTCCAGTCAAATCAAAACACACACCAGCTGTGGGATTGAGCCACACCAAAAAGACTGGCGGCGTTTCAGCCCCTCGTGAAAAACAAGCATGAGTCATGGGAGTCAATACTCAAAAGTTCTCGCTGTTAGATCCAAGTATTTTGTGAGCCTATGATTCATCCCCCAGGTCAGAATAACTGTGTGTGTGTGTGTGTGTGTGTGTGTGTGTGTGTGTGTGTGTGTGTGTGTGTGTGTGTGTGTGTGTGTGTGTGTGTGTGTGTGTGTGTGTGTGTGTGTGTGTCTAAGTGTCTATCTCCAGGGGAATTAGATAAGGATAGCACTGGGTGTTACGTGCATGCAACGTGTAATGCATACGTCAATTGCTGCGTGAAAGATAAAAATGGGGATGGGAGAAAGGGAGGAGAGAGGGAGAGAGAGAGCGGGGGGAGATTAAAATCGCTGTGCCTGGGCTATTTTCAGGTGTGAGATGGGGAGACATTTAAAGTCTTATCAAAGCTGTAATTAGCCTGAGTCATTTTGGAAGTCGGCAGAACAAACAAGGGGTAGGGGGGAGAGGGAAATAAGCGAGAGAGAGAGAGAGAGACATGAAGGGAGATGGATTGTGTGGAGCTGTGTATCACCTCCACTTAAATGTACATTCAACAGTCAAGGGCATGAGCGTTACTCTAAAAACTGATTTTGAAATTGAGGCATTTATGCCATTCCCAGATCTCCCAAAACAATCATGTTCTTGTGTTATTTATTGTCTTTTTTCCCCTATTATTTTTATGTCTTCCATGCGAAAGACATCACCGACCCTAAGTACCCGTAATGGTCTGTCAGCTGGTTGCACCACAAAAACACTCGAGCAGAATTGTGGAATAGCTGTAAAAGCTTTTTTTCTTTCCGGGTCGAGATGGCATCTCCTGAGTGCACTCACCGTTGTTGTATGGGGTCTCGCAGAGCACCATGAACTCCACGATGGGGTGGTCCATCTCCAGCACGGTGATGGCCTTGCCGTGCATGATGGTCAGGGTGGGCCGCCGCCCCGCCTTGTCGTACGACAGGCCCCCCGAGAAGATGATGAAAGGTTCACTGCTGAAGGAGGGGAAGGGAGAGCACGTCAGGAATGCACGAACAGGCGGGACAACTGTGAAAAGAACCTGGACTCAACTTGGAAAGTCTCAGCAATAAACACCCTTCCACCCCCTTATTTGGCCGCCCTATTTAAGCCGCCAATCCCTCTTGCCCTGCCTGCTTTGCTGCCTGCTTTGCTTGTTGCATTCCTGGCTCCCTTCACCTCCCATGCATCCACCTGTTGGACTCTTCTATCCAATGGACGATTCAAGCGCTTCACTCATATATTTCTCGCTCATTAAATATACCAATGTTTGCTGTACACCTCGCCGGGAGTGATGAGCAAAATAAGTTAAGATCCTTTTAAAGTAAATCTAAGAGTTGTCCATCAGAAATCTTTACTTTCTTCCTTTTGAGATAAATTGCCTGGTCTACATGTTCATTGAACTAGTTTGTCAACTATCTTAATCGCTGATTCTAGGGATGTCTTAGGACAGGATACATACAGTATAGTGTAACTGTAGCCCCAACATAATATACCAATGAAACAAAATAATCTTAGATGAGCAATTCATTTAGTAGACGCTGTTATCCAAAGCGACTTACAGTAAGTTAGACTATTTTGGAGCAGTAAGGACTACGTACATGTCATGTTTGGACAGACCGCAGACTGGTATAGTTTTCTTTTTTTTTCCATAACCTTATTCTATCTAGCCATCTCAAGCCATAGAGCAGAATTCCTCAGTCCCACAAAGAGGGGGCGGAGTTCTTGTCTGAGCAGTGTTTTGATCCCATCTGTCTGTATGACAGAAGATCAGGTCTCACGAGGTAACGTACGCTCACAAATGGAGCTGTCCAAAGTCATCAGCGCCCGACTCAGCTAAAGACATGGAGGGCATCGACTGAACGGGGCATGAAACGGAACAGCAGACCGCAGATTCAACAAAATGTAGAGTGCAACAAAACATTATGAATGGCAGCTGAAATAAAGACAGCCACGTTTTAAAAGAATAAAAGCCCCCTTAGAACTAAAAAAAAGTCCCTTTAAAAGAATAAAAATCCTCTCTAAGACAGTTGGGCACTGAAACATTACTGGAACAAAACTAGGTCCAAACTGCAGGGAAAGCGGTACAAAAGTACCCCATCCACCGTTTTAGGAGTCTAATAAACCTTTAAAACAATAACAATCTATTTTTAATGAATTGAACAATATCATTCTATTTGAGGTATATTTGTAGTATAAAAGTATAAAAGTATATAAGTTCCTTATGCCCCAGAGTGTGGGAAGCTGTACCTTTTTTCAGATTTTCAGAGACATGAAATAAGAACAAAAACGTTGTATTCTCAAAATGATTGAACTGAGCAACATAAATGATGGTTTGATCCTATTATGAAAAAATAATGGAATAACTACCGACTCCAATATAAACCTTAATGTCGCTGGAACAGTTTGTAATTTTTATTTAATTTAATTATTTATTGCGCTGTGAGTAGCTGGTCATTTTTAAACATAAATGATAAATAATTGTTTACCTGCTCCTCGAGGTCTTGTATTCCACTTTCAGGATGGGTTTACATGACTCCTTCCTCCCGTCCTTCTGTATCTTACCTGAATTAAAACCGGTAGAAGCACAACAATTTTTTACATTTGTAACCATGACACCCTTCCTTGATTCTTTATGCATCGTGTGTAAAATGACAACCATTTTACAACGTTATTAAATTTACTGAAATACGTCTGGCAATGATGTCTGGTGCGCAGCACAGGGTGTCTTTTTAAATGCCATCTCGGAGCTACATCGGAATGACTGAAATTTGCCATGTAATTTATTTTTACAAATCAGCCTTTTATTTTCGTCATCCAGTGCATAGTGCTGTCAGTACTTATTTGCTATAAAACTCTTTAATTTCATTGTGAATTATATGTCATATATCAAATCAAATTTCCTCAAACCATTCCATCCGTTCACTATAGATACTCAGACATACAGTATTATATTATAGTATTGGTAGTATTATAACCTCAATTATCGATCTATTTCTCACATTGACCATCAGTCCCTGTTTATAATACCAAGATATGTTTTTCATGCAATTTGACATACAAAAAAAAAAAAAAAAAAAGGACTTAGATTAGACAGTAGATTTAGGGTGATGTTATCGTATTGCACTGCGCTGAGCGTTTATTATACTTGGGAATTCTAATCCTTGCGTTTCTAATCCCACTCTTGATTCGAAGCACTTCATCCAAATTCCCTTTGTCTGGGAACTCAGCGTGGGCCCCGTCGCAGGGGGTAATTTCTCTACAGCAGAAACACTGTCTGTCTGCAGGATATTGGATGCGGTATGAATTCAAATTGGATCCTCCAACACTCGGGGTGTTTAAATCTCGCTGGTGCCACTCTTTGAATAACATCCTAAGAGGTTCCTGACCAAATGAAAACAAATTCCGACAAAAGTAAACCGCTGCTAAACCGGCGCAAATGAAAAAAAAAGCAAGCGTCTAATCTACAAAGCGACCGCAAACGCTGGGCTGCACCGCTCACTGCACTGCCACACAAATAGCGTCTCGGTGCACCACTGCTATTTGCGCGTACTTAAATGAGGTATTAATCGTGAATTTGGTGCAAAATTGGCCCCTTTCTATACAAATGAGCCTCGTTGGAAATAGCATCCAATTCACAAACACTGGCGCAAAGAGCCACACGCATTTAGAGTGACGCTATTACCGTCTGCAGAGACCTGGGGGTCACTGTGTGAGACCCAAAAAAAAGCTTAAAAAAAAAGGCTGCGCTGTACGATCGTCTTCAGAGAGCTAGTGCAACTGAAACGCATTTATAAGGGCTGTCACGCCCAGACTTTCCAACGATCTGTAAATTATATCTTGACATTATTATTACAATAATTATTATGTCATGGCATCTGTAGGTAGCAAACATGCAGCAGTCGGTGGTTTTTCAAAACGCACTCAAAAAGCAACTTGTTGAAACTTTGAATAATTTTTTGTACAAATAAAGTGTAACAAACGTTGCCAAAAATGGTACTATAATTCCTATTAAACTTAAGAGATAAAAAGAAACAACTAAAAAATATAGGAAATAGTGATGAAGTGGCATTGAACCACAGATGGCTTCGAACCTCAGAACTATAGCGGCCCTATCTAGCAGTCTAGAGCAAAATATATGAAATCAACTGTCTGGCATTATTTCCACATTGTAATATAAAAAAATATATATAATAATATAGATATAGATTATATATCATATATACAGTATATACTGTATAGATATATATATATTTATAAAGATGTAGATTATATACTGAATATATATATATATATATATAATATTGATATAGATATATACAGTATATATAATCTCTCTCTCTCTCGCTCTCTCTCTAAATATACATACATACATACATACATACATACATACATACATACATACATACATATATATATATTTATATATATTTATATATATATATACTCTTACTATTTCAGTGTTTTATGGTCACTGCACATAAATCTAAAAATCTCATAGAACTATTTAGTTTCACAGTTCACAGTTTTACAGTGACTTCAACACTGTGGTGTTAATGGTTCAGGCAACACAACGGGGAAGCTGTTGCAAAATCGCCATTGCAACAAACTTTTTGTTAGATGAATTAAAACATGATTTAGGCTGCAAACATGCAAATAAATGTTTAATTAAAGTATAATTTATATGTATTTGATACTTTTATAGCTAGCACATTTAAAGGAACTGCCATTCGTTGTATTTATGTTATGCGGGTGCTCCTCTACATGTTGTTTCCATTGTTGGTGGCGGGGACCGCCTTTCCTGGCGAGAATGTATCGGGCATGTGCAACAAACAAAAACAATGGATCAGAAGAAGGAAGACGCTGCACTTTCAAATGGCATTGTGGGACTTGCAGTCAAATCGACCAGACACCGACGATCGTATGGATTGGCATTTTAAATTCTGTAACTGACAATATGATATTGTCATTGTATCAGAGCCGCATATTTACAGGCAAAGAGTGGCTTGCGGGTCATCATCCATCTATTATCCATGTGAGTCCATCACCATCTATCCTGCATCTACCATCATCCAGCATCTGCCACAGCGGAGACATAGCTCTAGTCCAGTGTTAGTGGTAGTACAGACACATGAAAAAAGATTGATGTTTATGTCGTTCAAAAGCCCAAACCGTCTCACTCCTATACTCTCTTTAATGGTGCTGGTTCGGAAATGTGCATCTGCAGCCTACGTGTCTCCTACTTTGTACTACTGACTGCGTGCAGATAAAAAACATTGTTCAAAAGGACTTCAGGTAAAAGTCCTTTCGATGAATGCGGATTAGGCAAAAATAAATAATGAAAAATTAAGTATTTTGCTCGAATCTCGGTAGAAGGACAAAGAGAAAACGGGGAAGCTAAAAATAGTATAAATAGAGCTTGGGTTGACTCAGCGACTCCCCTCTCTCTCTGCTATAACCCGACATAACCAACAGCCAGGCAATTCTGGCCTATTTGATGAAAACTGCCTGCAATCCTAATTACATGTATAAGTGAGCGGCAACTGCAACCGACCCACTGACCAACTCACTGAATGTTTTCTCCAACTCAATCTTTTTTTTCCATCTCCATCTCTCTCTCCATTTTACTATCTGCCGATAACTGCTTGCTCCCCTGACTTCAAATTTCTCACTCTGCTCCGTTTTCTTTACCAACTGTTTAATCTCACCGTCGGATAATACCCTCACATCGGATAACACCCTCCCTCATGTCCTCCTTCATTCGTCACTCACACAACAACATTGTGGCACAAATAATCTGGCACGTCTGTAGTCTGACAGCATTAAGCCTCCTCTCCAGACTCTCCCCATGGTGCCAGTTTATTCGTTCATTCTTTCTTTTATCCTGATACTTTCTTTTCTTTTTTTTTATCTGTCTTGTCCTCGGCAGGCGGGGGACTACAACAGAAAGGGTCTGCATGCCATTATATCGAAGACAGAGTTAATCTGCAAGCGGAGTTCCAAATCCCAACCTGCGACGCATGTTTTAAATATTTATCATAAACCACTTGCAAAAACGCCGTGACTGTCCTTCAGCAAGAGACTGACAAAAAAATAAAAACTAAGGCCTCGGCCACACGTTTATTGATATAAATGATCCATTTAAAAAAAAAAGTAATCCTCTCCACACCAATGCTGTGTTTCAGAGAGTCTCGCCGTCCACACGGGAAGGCTTCCATCTTCAAGCAGTTTCCGTGGGACGAGAGGCCAAAACGCAGAGAAAATGCAATGTTTTCAAAAATACCATATACTGGTATTTTTATACATATACATATATTCATGGACAACATCAACGAAACAACTGTTATGGCACATGCCCTCCTCCTATCACATCTTCATTATTATCTACAGTATAACAGATTATCAGGGGTGTTTAAATGGTGCACGTGAGGTACATATTGATGGTGTGTGTGTGTGTGTGTGTGTGTGTGTGTGTGTGTGTGTGTGTGTGTGTGTGTCTGTGTGTGTGTGTCTGTGTGTGTGTGTGTGCCTTAATTGGCGCTGGTGCATGGCTCTGTGGTCACAAACAAAAATGCCGCAAAAATGCTCCAAGCCCAAAGTCCTACCGCCGCTGACTAAACCTGAACCCGCAGAGAAGTTCAGCACTTGAAAGCAACACCCAGACAACCTACACCACTGAATGATGCCAATAGGATAGCACTGAAGCTGTGTGCATGTGTGTGTGTGTGTGTGTCTCACCGTGAGGGAAGGTGATCTGGAAGGGCTTGGTGGTGTTCCTCAGGGTCCATAGGGTCAGGCTGCCGTCAGAGTGGCTGCACATGAATTGTTTCCCCTCATGGTGCCAGCTGACTGAATGGATGGCCTGACCGAGAGAGAGAGAGAGACAGGAAGAGAAAGAGAGAAAGAGAGACAGAGAGAGAGGGAGAGAGAGAGAAGAAGTGGACTATACTTATTATATTGTACTTATAAAGGTAAAGAAGAAGAAAAATTCAGAGAATGAAGAGTGAGGATAAGGAAGGTGAATTTTGAAAAAGAGGAAGAAGAGGCTATCTCTCAAGACAGAAAGAAGAAAGAAAGAATGAGTAGAAGAAAGAAAATAGATTCAAAGAAAGAGATAAAGAAAGACAGAAAGGTGAAAAGAAAGGGGGAAAGAAAAGGAGAGTGAAAGGGCTTGAGAAAGAAAGAGAGTGAAAGAAAGGGAGAGAGAGAGAGAGAGAGAGAGAGAGAGGGCTATATCTGCTTTACTTATATGGGGGGGGAAATAATATGTAACAATATATATATATATATATATATACACACACACTACTCACAAAAAGTTAGGGATATTTGGCTTTCGGGTGAAATTTATGGAAATGTAAAAAGTTCATGTTACAGTGATATTATATCATGAAAGTAGGGCATTTAGGTAGAAGCATGCAATGGTGATTTCCTCATCTCAAACAATTTATTGAAACAAAAGCCAACAACAGTGGTGGGTTTACCACAACAAAAAATGTCAATGTCTTAATAACTTGTCATGTGCTCTTGAGCATCAATTACAGCTTGACGACGACGTCTCATGCTGTTCACAAGTCGACTTATTGTCTGCTGAGGCCTGGCACCCTACTATTCTTGAAGGGTAGTCCTCAGGTCATTGAGGTTCTGGGGTACAGAGTGACGAGCCTCTACACAGCGACTCAGCTGATCCCATAGGTTTTCTATGGGATTCAGGTCTGGAGAAAGTGCAGGCCACTCCATTTGAGGTGCCCCAGTCTCCAGCAGCCGTTCCCTAAGGATGCGACCTCGATGAGCTGGAGCATTGCCGTCCAGGAAGATGAAATGAGGCCTGTGTTGTGGGACACAATGACTGGATTAATGATGTTATTCAGGTAGTATGGGCTTGTCACTGTACCATTCACAAAGTGTAGGACAGTTCTGTATTGACTAGACACACCTGCCCACACTGTAACACCACCACCACCAAACGCTCATCTGGTGACAACAGTGGCTGATGCATAGCGCTCTCCTTGACGTCTCCAACATCGTTGGCGGTCATCATTTCTGCTCAACGTGAATCGACTTTCATCAGAGAACAGCAGTGAGGCCACTGGTCCCTCGTTCAGCGTAAATGCTCCCTGACCCGTGCATGACGATGATGTCTGTGCCTGGTGGTGTGGTCAGGTACCCTTGCAGGTCATCTAGCACGCAGACCACGCTGATGGAAACGGTTTCGAATGGTCTGACGTGACACTTGGGTGCCTCTCACCTCCCTTACATGTGCCTGGAGTTGAGCGGCATTCATCATCCGGTTCCGCAGGGCACTGTTCACAATGAAGCGCTCATCAGTGTGGGATGTGGCCAAAGGACGTCCACTTCTATGCCTTTCTGTGACTCTTCCAGTCTCTGTATCTCTGTTGCAACCTTCTGATGACACTCTGACACTCTAATTTCTGTGGCCACTTCCATCTGAGAACATCCTGTTTGAAGCCTTGCAATGGCGAGGTCCTGTTGATGAGTTGTTAGGTGTCGTCTTGGTCTCATGATGTCAAAATGTGAACAGCATGATGAAGAGGACTGTTTAAATACCAATTCTAATTGAACCAGGAAATGTATTGGTCGATTCATGGATCAAACACCTGTTGTGAATTTTGCCGTTCAGCTCCTTGTTAGAAAACAGCAAGTTGTGCAAAAAGTACTGAAACATTAAACAGTTGGATATGTGCATTCAAAAGTTAAGAGAAGGTCAAATTAAGTTCACCTGTAAAGGTCATAGTGCATTTTAGGTTCATACTGAAATTTCACCCAAAAGCCGAATATCCCTAACTTTTTGTGAGTCCTGTATACATGAATAAGAATGAGGATGACAGGGAAAGAGGAAGATGGAAGAAGGGAGAAGAAATAAATCTAGAAAAAAAGAGGTGAGACAGGCAGAAGAAAAAAAGAAAGAAAGAAAGAAGTAATGAATGAACGAAAGACAGGAAGAAAAAAGATGGAACGTTTCAAGAAAGGAAGACAAAAAGAAAGAGGAAAAACCAGACGATGGCAAGAAACACATGCAGATGGTGGAACAAGAAAGAAGAAAGGAATAAAGAGAGAGATGAAAAGACCAAAGGAAAAAGGAGAGGTGAGTGAAAGGGCTAGAGAGCGAAAGAGAAGAGTGAGGAGGGGTTTTATAGGCTATTATCATTTAGGAGAAAAAAGAAAGAAAGATTGATTAAAAAGCATTGCTAAAAGGCAAAGCAGATGTGCAGGCGGAGAGGTAGACCTAGCCCTGAGATGTTATTTACATTTAAAAGGAGCCAAATTTCCCACAAAGAAGGTTTTTGGCGGGTCATCGTATGACATGTGGATGTCATCATATGACATGATTTCAGCTCGGCATTCGACACCATCGCTCCTGAAATCCTCCGCTCCAAACTCACCCAGCTTACTGTTCCCGCCCCCACCTGCCGGCGGATCACTACCTTCCTGACAGACAGGACGCAGCAGGTGAGGCTGGGGAAAACCACATCCAGCACCCACTCCATCAGCACTGGCGCCCCCCAGGGACGTGTGCTCTCCCCTCTGCTCTTCTCCCTCTACACCAACGACTGCACCTCAGGAGACCCATCTGCTAGACTCCTGAAGTTTGCAGACGACACAACGGTCATCAGCCTCATCCGGGATGATGACGAGTCTGCATACAGAGGCGAGGTTGAACAGCCGGCCCTCTGGTGCGGTCAGAACAACCTGGAGCTGAACAAGCTTAAAACTGTGGAGATGACAGTGGACTTCAGCCCCTTTAGCCCCCCCAACACTGCCGCCCTCACTATACTCAACAGCACCGTGTCTGCTATGGAATCCTTCAGGGTTCTTGGATCCACAATCTCCCAGGACTTAAAGTGGACACCCAACATCGACACAGTCATCAAAAAGTCCCAGCAGAGGATGTACTTTCTGCGCCAAATCAGGAAGTTCAACCTGCCTCTGGAGCTGCTGATTCTACACTGCAATCGTCTGTCCTCTGCACCTCCATCACTGTCTGGTCTGGTTCGGCCACCAATCGGGACGTAAACAGACTACAACGGACGGTCAGGACTGTAGAGAAAATCATTGGTGCCAACGTGCCCTCCATTCATTCTTGTACGTGTCCAGAGTCAGGAAATGAGCAGGAACCATCACTGCAGACCCATCACACCCCGGATACAACCTGTTCCAACTCCTCCCCTCTGGTAGGTGCTGCAGAACAAGGTGCACCAAAACAACAGAACAGCTTCTTTCTTCAGGTGTTCACTCTGATGAACACTTAAGCGAGGGACACAGTGTCAGAGACAATCCCTGTGCAAAAAAACTGTAACACTGAACACTTTCTGTACATACACATTCTAAATTATATATTTGGGAGGCTAAACAGTTGCATAACATATTGTCATTGTCATTATAAACCTGAACAGGGTATATATACATGCATATAATGTCATATCCACCTACCTCATGTATGTTAAGTAACCTGTTGATTATTCCAGCATCTTTGCGCTCTGCAGCATTGAACTACTGCCTTCCTGCTACAATTTCATTGCTGATGTTTTTAAGTCTATAAAATATGTAAAATATATGTACATACATATATATATATATATATATGTATTTTTTATTTAATTTATTTATTTTTTTTACTTTTATATGCATCTACATCTGTATATTGTAGTTAAATGTGTTTGTATGTTTTAGCTCATTGTCCATGTTTCAGCTGTATGTCTAGTCCATGTATGCACATTGAGAGTAATGAAAAAAACTAACTCAAACTCCTCGTATGTAAATGAACATACTTGGCGAATAAAGCTGATTATGATTCTGATTCTGATCCTGAGATCAGGGAGGTACATTTTACATTACTTTTACTGTCAATTTATGTATTCATTTTTGGTTAACAGTAATTCTGAATTTCTTGTTAACGTTAATTCACTTTCTTAAGGCGTACGCATGCCCTCAATTTACCACTTACTTGCGTCTAGTTCTATGTAATGTAGGCCAGTTCATTTTGGAAGCAAATATAAATTTGGTTTTAGTCCTTACGCTTGAATGTGAGTTTGGCACTGGCGTCCTAGATTTTTCTTGCCCTTGACTATTGGGTTTATAATCTTAAAACAAATTATACTCTTGTACTAGGACCCTACTTCGTTTTTTTTTGTTCTCATTTGCAATGCAGATAAAGTCTGTATAAATGTTAAAACTGTTCCGAAAACCCTAATTTAGCATAACATAGCAACAGGCTATCATTAGTCAATTGTCATTTCCCACTCCTTCTACTTCTACTAAGAAATCGCTGATTAGACGCTCGCGCCTCTTCTGTCGTGCTTGAGACAGAATATTTAAACGCCCAAGAAGAAGTTGACAGCACAGACACTGTAGCCAACACTTTGGCTACAGCAATGCTGTAATATTTGTGGCCCACTGGCACCCAGCCCCAGCCTTTATTAATTTATTTGAGTAATTAATGATTTTCAGAGGTCCAATGGTATGGCCTTGATCAACACATCTATGGGCCGTGTTTTTTTTTGGCCATGTTGCCCACCATGTATGGAACTAAACCGTTCAGAAATGATGGAAATCCGACGATCGTCTGTGAGATTGTCTCCTCAAACCTCCACTGGAGTGACACGTATAGCACTCGCTGAAAGGCCCTGCCTCAACTTATGAGGCCTTGTTCCATGTCAGAAGCGCCGCCATCTACCCTGTCTCCGTTTCCTTGTCGAGGTTTTCCGTGTCAGGAATGCATCGCACAGAGACAACCGTAGCAGAACGCGTCTTTTTTGGCCAGGCTGCCATCGTGATACTTCTCATGGGCGCCATCAGATGCCGGTAGTGTTGTGTAGCGCGAGACAAAGACAGATGAGGAGGTTTATCAGACCTTGGTAATTAACGGCAAGCCAGATGCTGACAGGACTCAAAAGATCCAGATGCAATTTGATCTGATCATGGCGGTGGTGTGAAGTGCAATGAAGGTGCTTGGGAAAATTTGTGTGTGTGTGTGTGTGTGTGTGTGTGTGTGTGTGTGTGTGTGTGTGTGTGTGTGTGTGTGTGTGTGTGTGTGTGTGTGTGTGTGTGTGTGTGTGTGTGTGTGTGTGTGTGTGTGTGTTGGGAATATGGAAATCTTTGCATTCATATGCAGGTAAAATCACACATTGGGAAAGATGAAATGGATATAACTTGACTCATAATCTTCAGAGCAAAACATGGCGCAGAACAGTACGTGACAAACATAATGTACATAGCTATACCACCTTGTGACTTAGATGCTTTTTCATGAATCTCAACTCAAGGAATAGTAATTCTCTCTCTTACTTGGTCCTGGTTATGTTTTTTCGAGATCAGGGCTCACCTCGTCGTAGTAAATCCGAAAGTCGGCCTTCTTGACACGGAGGTCCCACTGCACTATGGTTCCACTCTCGAAGCCGATGAGCAGCTGCAGAAGAGGCAGTGGGGAAAAAGTGTAGTTTACAGCAGGAGGTGGTGGGAAAAGGACAGAGAGAGAGAGAGCGAGAGAGAGAGAGAGAGAGAGAGAGCGAGAGAGAGAGAGAGAGAGAGAGAGAGAGAGAGAGAAGAAGGGAACATGACAAAAGGAAGATGAAAATGAAATGATGTGCCCATCGCTGAACAGAAGTGGAAAGAAAATTGAAACCTTGTTCTCCAGACGGGTGACCTTTACAAACTGAATAGTATTCAGTTTTGCGTTGAAGTCTAGACGAAATTAAATATATGGAAAAAGGCCAGACACTCAAAAGCTACTCAGAATACAATCCTTCTCAGAAGTTACTTTTACAAAACCCTGTTATACTTCTAGTCTCGAGCAATGAAATGACACAGCATCCATAGAAGGTAAACATTGGCTCCAAAATTCAATTTATCTCACCACTAGAGAGACTATTGTTATGACATGTTAACTTGTTGGGTCTTGCCTTGTCTGATGTTGTAATTTCACCAAAAACTAGTCCAATTGACGGGAATGAAATTATGTTCAAACAGCGAAATTTGAAGCTTGACGTAGAGTACTTGGAGATGTGACCAAATAGGTCGTTTGTATCTTCCACATCTGCGGCCAAATGCCGGTGAAACACCAGCCTCTCAAAAGTTCTTATGGACTTCGTGCAAGGCCAGTTTCAACCTCCGAGTCTGAAACACATCTCTCTCTCGCCACCAAAGCCCTCCAACCCACTCAATATTTCAGTTGAAATTCAGTTTGCGTGTGCTTGTGCGTTGTTTGCGTATGCTCATCTCCAGTCCACCCCGGCCTGTGTGAGCTGTGATTAAGTGGGATTGGGAAAAGGATGATCTCCACCATGGGTGTTTTGCCGAGAACGCAGGCAATTTGTCTCAGTGTCTCCGGGCCCGGGGTTCTTATCCTCATCCCTGCAGAATACGTAGAGGGGCTTTAATGTCGGGAAGGGGTGAAACGTGAGGCAGGATATGTCTGAGGGCTTACAGAGGTGCTACCTGGGGGTAGCGGTGTTTCAGGGGAGAAAAGTAGAATTTTAAGGGGAAGAAGGTGACAGAAAGGAAGAATTGATAGAGTTTAAGAGGTTGGCGGTCTTCGTCTGGAAGTAGGAAGTCAAATTAGCACTTCAGATCAGTGGGTGTCAGACAAGGACAGGATATAGAACTGAAAAGTAGTATAGGGGACACTCACATGAGATAAAACCTGCACCGTGAGCTTGATACACAATGAAATGACAGGCACATGTCATGCCTAAGAACAGCAGTTTGTGACAGCGAAATTTCACGTTACATTGTAATTATTTTGCTGAAATCGTCCAAACGTCCAATCAGCCGTCAGTTCACAGTTTGCTTCTGGTTGCCAGGTTAAGTTGTCCCAAAGTTTCACATGTGTAAAGGGCAGTTTGATGGCTATCAACATTCAAATTACAGGGGACTAATCAAGACTTAAATCCTCCCAAAAAGGGTAAAAACAACAGGTCAGGCGGGTCAAAACACTTATATATCCTTACCTGTAATTGCAAACTTTACAATATATTTCCCATATTCATGCCTGGAAGAATTTTGGAATACGATTTCAGAGACGCCTAAAGTGGACCATACCATTATGCTGAGCATTGCGCTCCACAGTGGACCCAGGCAAGCTGGCAACTCCACAGCGATCACAATTCATAATTGCGCCCCCGATGCATAATAATCATTTTTTGGTGAAGCAGAACTTTAGACCTGCTTTTTTCGATTTGTGTTGTCAGTTCTGCCGCCCCTTCCCTGCAAGAGCAGAGCCTGTGCATTGCTCTTGTTAATAAAACAAACACACAAACAAAACGTCAAGCTGTTGCCGTTAGCATGAGGCCATTCTACTTATAGAGAGAATTCTTGCATGTTCTCGCGGAGTGTATGTTATCGCGATAGCGGAGTATATCCCCCTTCTGCTAACGCTGAGGTGGCCTGTGATGTCATCGACTCAGCTACAAGCAGGCTGCAGTCGCAGCATCCGCATGCCACATTCATTCAGTCATTGACAGTCTCACTGTATTACGGACTTAACTTTGGTATGGAAAATGCCATACTCACCAGGACTTTATGATGTTTTTCCAACAATAAAGTCTGGATTACTCCTGACATAAAGGCTCTTCTTAAGGAGAAAAGGAGGGCCTTTGGGCCAGGAAAAAGGGAAGAGCTTAAGAATCTGGAGAGCGAGCTGAGAAGGAGGACTAGGGCGGGAAAAAAACAGCTACAGTACAGTAGGAAGATGGAGGGTCAGATGCTGCAGAACAACGTTAGCGATTATGAGTATGGAGGGGTCTTTAAACCATCTCTGGTTACAGGGAACCCAACTCTCAGCCTGTGGGGAACCAAAAGTGAGTGAATGATCTGAACTTTTTCTTTAACAGATTTCATCAGTCATCTGCTCCTCCCCCTATCCAGTCCTCCCTGCTACAACCTCCATCATCTGCACCCCCTGTACACTGTCCCACTCGCACCTCCACCCCTCCACCCACCACCTCCAACATATAGCCCCCCCAAATCTGTCCCTCACAACCAACCAGATGAGGCAAGAACTCAGAAGGATTAGGAAGAGAAAGGTTGCGTGTCCTGATGGCATTAGGTCAAGGCTTCTCAAGTCCTGTGCAGACCAGCTGTGCAGGATAGTTGAGCACATTTTATAACCTGACCATGAAGCTGGGGAGAGTCCCACAGCTGTTGAAAACATCCTGCATGGTACCAGTGCCCAAGACCCTACACCCCAAGGACATCAACAACTACAGGCTGGTGGCACTGACATCGCACCTATCATCTACCGACTACATACAGTATATCACTGCAGACTTCACGCAACAATCAGCTAACTGCCACCTGCAAAAGTACTCTGATGACTCAGAAATCATTGGCATCATCACAGACGGGGAAAAAAGGCAGTACGGAGAACTGATCCAGGGCTTTGTGGATTGGAGCCAGCGGAACAGCCTCCCGATCAATGCAGGGAAAACCAAAGAGCTGGTGTTAGTCTTCCACAGGTGCAACCACTCTCCTCCTATACCAGTGAACATCCAGGGTATGGACATTGAGATGGCGAAATCTTACAAATACCTGGGTGTTCACCTGAATAAAAATCTGGACTGGACTAACAATACAAATGCACTGTGTAAAAAAGGACAGAGCAGACTCAACCTGCTGAGTAGACTCTGGTCTTTTGGAGTACAAGGGCCACTCTTGAAGACCTTTTTTGACTCTGTGGTGGCATCAGCCATCTTCTACGGAGTGGTCTGTTGGTGCAGCAGGAAAAGACTTAACAGGCTGGTTAGGAAGGCCAGCTCTGTCCTGGGACGCCCCCTCGACCCAGTGGAGGTGGTGGGTGAAAGGAGAATGATGGCTAAGCTATCATCACTGATGGAGAACATGCCCCACCCCATGCAGGACAGTCTGAGAGCACTCGGGAGCTCCTTCAGTGCTCCCGTGGTGTGTGAAGGAGAAATACCTCCTTCCTCCTGCTGCTGTCAGACTTTACAATCAACACTGCTCCCAGCAGACCACACACCAAAACTGACATTTCATTCATGTGCAATTTCACTCTACAATGTATAATGTATACTCTTTACTTATTATATATATATATATATATATTCTAATTTAGAATTACTTATTTACTAATGCTTCTTGCTATTGTGCTATCCCCTTTGCTGCTGTAACAATGCAAAGTAGAAATTTGCCCTTGCAAGAGATAGTGTCAATGATTGGAAGAATATATATTGGAAGCATATTAAGCACCCACAAAAAGGCAAGCGATCCTGTGGAATGCTTCCACAAAGGGAAAGAAGTGGACATCAGGTTGGCTTCTCCAAGAACCATGGATAAACTAGGAGACAATAGAGACTATTCATTGGCAGAAAGTGCTGCACTGTCTGATTAGCGTTGTGATATCCCTTTCCCACTGCGCCAAAACATCCAGCATTTGTCGTTTGTGGGAAAGGTTCCCCTCTGTTTCTGTCATACGACGCACATTGAAGTTCTGGACGTTGGCGCGTTAATAGACAGGAATATCCATGTATCATTTGATCATTTCATATCCGCTACAATTCAAACACAAAATCAGAACTTAATGATTTTCTTCCGCATGGGGGACCATGAAATGTTATGAGTGTGGGGACTGCTCCGAGGGGACCACAGCGGAGAACCCGCTGGGTTCCAAGCCACTCCAGCACCGCCCCAAGCCGGTCTTCGAACCGGAGGAGTGTCTCCGCTCCCCGCCGCCGGAGGACCGGTGCGCTGTTGATCGGACCAGCGATCCAGTATAGATATACGAACAATCAGATTATTTTGAACGGTTCTTTTGTAGGAACTAATGGAATCGAGCCTCGCTAGGTGATGAGGCTTTTTTTATAGTTTTTTACAGGTTTTAGAGTTTTACGTCATTGTTTAAGTTGCTGTCACCTCTACTGTTTTTTTCCAAATGACACTGGAAACATAACACGCCCCTTTTCCGGCGTGTTCGTGACGTCAAACGTGACACACCAGAAAACATAAAAAGAACAGCATTTTTCATGGCAATGGAAAAGGCGTCAATCCCCTATTTTAGCGGGTTTACCCGTGATTAATCAGTCGTGTGTATTCGAGTATTGGTGTATTGGAGGCCTGGCAACGCAAAACATGGCATTTCGTGGAAGTAGTGACAAGTTGTTAAATAACAACAATGGTTACTTCCTAAAACTTGTGGGGATGATTTTGATTTTGCCTTTTTGAAGGGGTAATGGCAGAGAATATCAGAAGAATAACTTCCTCTATTATTTAAAAATCTTCACGGTTGCGTTAGGTCCGCAGTTGTATGCAGGCCTGGAGTGGCTAAGGAGGAAGAAGGGGAAGGAGAAGGGGGAAGACCGCCGGTGGGCTGGTGGTTGTTGGGCCAGTGACAAGACAATAATGAAAATGTTATCATTGCAATAACTTTATCATCGCTATACTTGCTGCAGCGCCGGCTGCTGCTGTGACTTCACCCGGTTTTCAGTGCCTTACATTCTCACACACACACACACACACACACACACACACACACACACTTGTACAGACACGCCCCCACGGCACCACTGGATAAAAAACAGAGCGGCCCTCCCACACCCAACACTTGACACTGATAGGGCCTGAGGAAAACTGTTTGCAGAGTTTAATTGTTCAGCGATGCTGGTGTAAGTACCCAGTGCTAGCCGGGAAATTCAGAAAAAGGCATGAAAAACTAAAAACTGTTGGCAGGGTTGAATTGTGAAAACGCACGGTGAAGCATAAGTTCTGTTCCGACTGGAACTCACGCAGGAGGAAACATTGATACACGCCCATTATTATACATCCGCATATGACATGTCAATCTCAGCGCATCTCATTGGCTGTTATCATTGTCTTTATCACAATGTAGAGTTATGTGAGTTGTGTTCCTTAAGTGAGAGCACATTTTTCATTATGTCAACAAAGCTAAGGAAGAGTATTGGATTAATTTGGGGAAAATTTCATTTCGCCGGTTTTCACGTGATAAACATCACAAACTTCCTCAGAATGATGTGCTGCTTCACGGACAGTGGCAGCGCTGAGAGTTGGTCAATATTTCAATGGGGTATTAAGGACCGTCTAAAAATAACATGAGTTTGTAATTGACTTTGAATTTTCAAAGTTCAATAACTTTGTGTCATGTGAATGAGAACACATGGTTTTAATTTCACCATAAAAGTTTTTTACTTACATTTTTTAAATTACAAAGTTCAATAGCAAAGCAAAAGGCTGTGCAACATGTAGTTTATATCCTAGTATTACTATTACCGAGTGTGAGTGCTGTTAAACTTGAAAATTTTAAAATTTCAATAGAAAAGTCTTTGAACTTTTATTTTTTACAGATTTCTTGCACACTGCATGCACACTCGGGACTGGGGTACCGGCAAGTGGGAGAAGCAGTCGAACCTCTGCTCTTCAGTGACAGCCTTCTCTGATGGTCTCCAGAGTGTTTTCGACTTTGCTACACCTGGTCGTGAGGCTGCTCGTGGACTTTTTAACCTGGTCCAGGGGGCCTGGCGAGTTATCGACTATTCCATTGAGATTCAGACCCTTGCAGGAGAGAGCAATTTGAATTCCTCATAGTTGCCCGATGCCTTGCCACGAGCTGGCGGCTCGGGACCCACCAGCAGATTTGTTTTATTTTGTTATGCAAGTGTGTTGCATTCCTGTACAATATACTTTCGATTTTTGGAGCAGAGGTGTAAGAGGGCGATGACCAGTCATTCCGGGTCTTACGCAAGAACCAGCTTCGCCCCCTCTTTCCTTGTCCGATTCTACCTCGAGCACCCCTAGCTTGGCAGGACCAGGCTATCATCAGCGGAATGACAGCGCCACCAGAGGGAGAACTGCTGTCTGCCCTTTGGCCAGGGGGCCATTACGTGCCCAACTGTCCAGTAAAAGGAGCGGCTCATCAGTCAATTAGAGGGTGCAGGTGAGCTATGCAATCCACTCGGAAAGACCCTCTTGTTCCCCACTTCTTGATAAGCTGGGATTGGCCCAGCCGTCTCACATGATGTTGGTTCTCATTGATTCTGGAGCTGATTTTTTGGGGTTGTGGTGTAGGTGGATGCCTCAGATTTGGGCGTATGGGCCGTACTGTACCAGAAAGCCGCTGTCGACCAAAAACTTCACCCGTGTGACTTCTTCTCTTGCAAGTTATCCCGTGCAGAGCACAATTATGACATGGGGAACCGGAAGCTGTTGCAAGTTAAGATGCTATTGGAGGAGTGAAGGCACTGGTTGGAGGGAGCAGAGCAACCATTCATTGTCTGGACTGACCACAAGAACCTCGAATACATTCCCTTCATCCAAGATCGTAAACTCAGCAGCTGTTGTTGTGTAATGGGGTCTCCAGTATCTGGTAGATTGGGAGCGACACGTGCCATCCTGGACCCATCCCTCATCCAGGACTTCCACGGGACCATCCGGACCAGCATGGTTGGATGTAGGGGATCGTCCCTAGAGGGGGGGTTCTACCATGATACCTCCCTCATCTCCTAGGATTTATATTTGTTTTCATGTTTTATTTTCATCTGGTCATTTCCTCATTCCATGTCATTAACCTCCATGTCATTTCCGATCCTCCATGTCCATTTCACTCCCTTTAGCTTTGCTTTTTGTCGCCTGCAGTTCATTAGTCCCTCAGTATAAATACCAGTCCACTTCCCTTTGTTCTCTGCCAGATTGTCTCTTGCATCATGCTGAGCTTTCCCGAACTACTACCTGTTTCCTGTACCTTCCGTCTGAACCTCTGCCTGATTTCCTGGACTCTGATCCTCTTCTTCTTTTCCTGGAACCTGATTCTCTGCCTGTTCCCTGACCAATAAGTTTTCCTTCTCTGACTGATGACCTGGTTTTTATCCCTGCCTATTTAAAAAAAAAAACCCAGCGAACTTTGACTTCTTACCTGCTTTTTTTTTGTTGTGCTTATGGGCTCACATCCGTTCTGAGTCAGTGAGCATAACACACACACATAGTAAAGCATTCACTGTCACGCCGTGATGCAAACAACGAAGTGGATAATAACATGAAGGAGCAGAATGCCATGCGCACTCGAACAGGCAGATCAGAGGAGGCGCACAGTGACGTGGGAGGTGGATCTGAGGGCCAGGGTGCCTTGAAGATGGAGAGGTTGAGACGATGCATCCACCCCCTCAAACACACACAAACAGACACACACTCCACATGTGGAAGGGGGAGGCAGTATGTGACAATCCAGATTACAGGAAAAGAAACGGAGAGCAGGTGGCGCGGAAAGCATCCTGTCTCCACACACACACACACACACACACACACCCGCACACACACACGCACACACACACGCACACACATGCGCACACACGCACACACACACACACACACACACACACACACACAAATATATACACACCTACACCATCACCTCTGTGCGACCTTTGGCGCTCTCGCTTTGTTTCTAAATTCCCTCTTAGTGCAACTCCTGGTACAACCAGGCCAAATGAAACACAATTTTTCAACCGGAACCTCCGTTGAAACCTAAATTAACTTACTCACGTTCACCCAGTTTGACTGTGATTTAACAGAGTTACTATGCATTTTTTATTACCACGCAACTCCAGGGCCTATTTAATCAACCATGGGACCAAGGGCCATAATTGACCCCGACATCAATGCCCATTGGCTATTTAAATAAAATAAATTAAGTTAAGTATAAACTGAAATCAATCATCACAAAAGACCCACTGATCATTGAAGGAGGTAATATTTCCTGTCAGGCCATATCCCTTTGCTTTCTCATGTTCTGCCAAACTGCATTAAATTAAAAACCTGACCAACCAAGCTGTAATACGTAATACAAAGGGGCGATGGTGGTCACGTTTGTGTTGTGATTCCCCAGCTGCTTGGCAGTCAGATGAAGCTCTTCCTAAAGTCCCTGTAAAGTGACTTTAGTGATTTGTTTCTCAACACATATATATATATTGGAAAACATGTGAAAATACAGTTAACTATAGTCCTGAATTGTGGAGTCAGATCGTGAAACTGTTTCTCACCATTTTTGTGGTCCGGATATTTTTGGAAGGGCTAAATCATGACTCGATGATGTGGATCGGTCATACTCGGCATCGCCCCTTGTCTAACACTATACAAACACCAGGGTTGGGATAAACCGCTGTTTTGGGTATAAATACCTGGAGTTAAAGGCGTCTTCAGGGAGACCGTGAACTCATGCCAAGTCTTGGCGCCGATCCCATGGAAAAACGCAGAGGGAGATGGAGACGGGCGAAAATTGCGCATTGCGCATTATGGATGCGAGAGAGAGCAATCAGGGCACAAGTGATCGCGATCTCCACTGTGTGTGTGTGTCCCCCGGTGCCCACTGGCAGAAACATGCTGTCAGAAACATTGCTCGTCAAAGCAATCAATGAGCAACAGGAAAATAACCCATCCCGATATACACACGGGAGAGCGTCTGTCATGACAGGTGTCCATCTGCTCCCGGCCTGTTACATCTTGCCACGTATGTTTGCAACATCTGTGCTTGTGTCTCTGTGTCAGAGGGCCCTGAAAACGTCACTTGGGTTGTGTCTGTCAGGTGGAACTGCCACATAAACATTTAACACGATTTAAGCAACGCAACGTAACTTTTTTTTACCTTAAAATAACAGCTTCAAAATATTTTTGATGGTACACTGACTTATACTGATAATGCAGAATGCCACCTCTTTCATTCCCACCCATCCCCCCGAACGCCTGTTCTTGCACTATGTAACTTCTGTGTTCAGGTACGAAACCACGAGAAAAGTGTTTTATGCTTCATGGCACTATGCTGGTCAAAGTCTGGTAATAATGCTCATATAAAACATAGCAGCTCCACCTCCCCGAAGGCACGGGTGATACAGGCAAATGACTGCATCCGGCACCCGGCCTCACTTTCATTGTGCCACAGGGTTTGTTTCACCCTCTGACTCCCACGTGTGAGCCGATCTGCCACATCCGATACCTACACCGGTAGCAGGGGGCCCCTTCCCCCCGCGCCCTCTCTCCCATAGACTGTTATTGAAACGTGACCGATATGGTTCAAATTGATCTGGTAAGATAAATCATTTTCGGTAACCGGACTTTTACAACAGTGGTGTAAAAGTACAATTTCACTCAGAACATACGTGGCGATTAATTTTTCTTTTATTTTTGCCGGGGTGGTTATTAACACATTTTTCTGTGTTGTGTGAATCTCAGAACATATATTTATTTTTGCTTTACTAAATATTTTGATGCAAATCACTCAGGTCGATTCTCAATGATCTAAAGCTAAGGTTTAGGTACAAAAAAAATGGTTCCCCTCTGAGCTTTTTAAATGTTTTGAATTGATACATTGGAGATAAAGATGCTTAGAAGAACATGAATGAATATAGCTATGCAATGGCTATAGCTATGCTGTTTAAACAAAGAAATTGAAATTGCACATTGAATTTGTCCCGTGACTGTTAGAGAAAAATGCTTAGGATCATTTATTTTGAATAAGGACAAAGGCCTCTACCTCCAGAGGGGGAGTTTTTTAAAACATTGTCTCTGTTTTCCCAGGAACCCCCTTTATGTAAGGAGAAATGTTCTTTCTTTCTACAATGTCAATTCTAACATGGAAGAACCAGATCGTATTTGGCGCTGTTTACCTTGTAAGGAGATGAAGAATAACCCCAGGGGAGCCTGGAGGTGCATTGTAAGGGACTGTAATCCGCGTCTGCCAGGTCATTTACACGTTCCTGTGAATTGACTGTTTGAGGTTGGCATCCAGGGAGACAGTTGAGGGACACAGACTTGTAAATGACTTCTGACCCAAGCCACACCCTCTGTTGTTGTATAAAGCCCTCTTCATCAGAAATAAGATTAGACTGATCAGAACACTGCTTTGGAGCACTACTGAATCTTTCTCTTCATTATGCAGAATAATTAATCTTGAATATTCTCAGTTTTTGTTTTCTTGTAGCGGGCAGATTAACGTCACCGATCATTGCAGAAGAATTTCTTCCACATGACTTAAGCAAGTAAAAAAATGGATAGCACATCATTTAACCGTTGGGTTCATTTATCTGCCTATAGCTGAAATGTTACCGTTGGCTGTCACAGGAAAACGTCAAGATTCCGCATACTCCACACTCAATCCTAACCCTAGCCCTAACCCTAAATAAACCCTCGATAAACACGCTCCACATTCCGACCCCATTATTCTCTAGACGGTGACAAATACTGGACACCGGCATCATTTTTCCGCTTGCGGCTTTCAGCCCCTGATTCGTCTTCTACCCATTTTCACATAAAAGTGCTGACAGAGAGAAATACAGAGAGACAGGCAGAAAGGGAGAGAGGCAAAATCATAATGGACCCATAAATAAATTTGTAATAAAAAAATGAATTAATTCCTGTCGCCAAGTGGCCTCTCGCTCCCGCTTAAGCCCAGAAAGGATCCTTCCGCGGCGCGCCGCCACGCTGACCGCGGATTGACCCCGGAAAAAAAAGCAAAGACTGTCGCATGTCACTCGCCCACAGCGGCAGTGTAAGAGAGAGGGATGACAACTGTGTCGTTTGGAGGGAAAAAAGAAGCCAGGCCAGTACACACGCCAATGAACATTTATTATGGGCGCCAGGGGAAAAATGGGCACGGGGTGGTGACGGTGGGTTAATCGATCGAATGGTTTCGGAGGGAGAAAACTAACAAATGTACAAAGTGACAGACGTAAGCAATGGGGGTAGGAGGCAGGGTGGCGGATGGGAAGGAGGGTTGGAAGAACTGCTGGTCTGCTCACCTTGCCTTCGTCCTTGGGGCTGTCGCTCAGATGGACCACGGGCCCCGGGTGCGTTTTAGTCGATCTGTCAATGGGAGGAGAAGAGACCAGAGAAGAGAGAGAAGAAAGACAGAACGAGTGGCTATGATTACTTGTTACCCTTATCTGTAGTTGTACTCAGTCTTCCCTGTACCGCCAAGACACCGTGACTCACGAATTTCCTCCCCACGATCTGTAAGGGTTAGGTGAGGATTTCCACGCCGCTCGTGTTAAAAACTCATCACGACCACATCTTGTCTTTGTCCCTTGTCTCCCCTGAAAGACTATGCAGGCTCCACAAATACTTTAAGTTGTGCGCAACTTTCTGAAGGCTAATCTGACTGTTAAAGCGTGGCTTACATAAAATGTCATTTAAGCCTGCTTTATAGTCGCCGCAAGCAAGCTGTGCTGCTCATGGCAGACAGCACAAGCATTATAGTTGCACGTTGCAGTGTAGATGCCGTGGTGACAGTCTCCTGAAATACAGGGGGAGATATGCACAAACCACCATGGAAACTCAATGAATTACTGTAAACATTACAAAGAAGCCCTGAGGGGAGGATCTGAATAACTACAAAAGAGCGGTAATATTAAAATAGAATGTTTTAAATAAATATAGCTTTAAATATATATTGTTTTTTTTATATATCTAGTCTTGATTTTGTGCAAATTGTCGGTGAAAACATTACGAACAAGTCCCGAGGTATTAAAATAGTCCAAATATTTGGACAGAGACAGTGCTATCTCCTTCCATGAATTCAGAGCCAAATGTTTTTTTTTGTGGTCACGCATGAATGGATTGTTCAGATTGTACCTGTGGACCTCTAAGCACAACCTTCCTTCCAACGCGTCCATCTTGAATTCCCTGAAGTGCACGGCGCGGAGTTCCAAAAATTGAGAAGTGCGTGCCCTTGCGCCAAATCGTCGCAATGACATCATACAGTATATGACACGCGCATTAAACGACACTACGGCTAGGGCGACTAAAAAGGAGCCTTCAGGGTTTTCTTTTATATCTCTAGCTGGAAATGGATGAGTCTATGCACGTAAAGCGAATGGATGTAATTATGATACGACTGTGATTATAAGCAAGGCTATCGACAAGACGTTGAAAGCACAAAACAAGCACATTACATTTGCCTTGGTCGCCAAAATAGGTGAACGCCAAGGCCTGATCTTGTCACGGCAGCCATCCAGAACAAATGCAGACACACATGAACACACACCAACATCCTTGAAAGCAGAAAAATTGTTTCTGATGCGACACAAATGCGCCCCCTTGACCTTTAATCGCAGGGCAATTCTTGTAGCTGTGGCTGAGTATAACCAAACCTGACACATGCATGCATGCACAGAGATGCAGGTATCCTATGGCAAGTGAAAAGGGTCAAAACTCTACATGGTAAATGTGGATACGTGGATGATAAATACATGTATTCAAGAATACGTGCATGAAAATGGGTTTAATCAATTTGTGTATACCTAGTTAACGGATATATTAACAAGGTGTACTGTATTCAAGGGTACGCTTATACTTACATTAAATGTACTGTACATACTTAAGTATAGCTGTTATGACAACATGTAATATACTTGGAGAAGCTCTTTGAAAAGCTGCCTTATGGATCAATGTTGCTTATGAATGTGAATGTTCATTTCATATTTTAAATTATGCTGCTTCCAATTCAAATAACTTCTTTGTTTTCATCTTTTTCGCAATAAAAAACAATACATATTGAGGTTTATTACTAAAATCTTTTAAAGCTATATGGTTTGGCCTGGTGAGGGTTTGTTCTTGATTGGATCATAAAAGTCAAACAAAATAAACGTCCTGGTCATATTTCTCTTTGTATGCTTACAATTATCAATTGATGAAGCTTTAATTTAACGAGAAAACACTTTTAATAACGATCAAGGTCATATCCAGCATGAATAGCAAGGTGTCGTGGGAGCTTTTGACTGATGAGAGTCACCTTTCATAATCCCTTTGCCTGCGAATGATTCATATTTTCTATCTATATCTATCTTTAAGGCTGATCAGCCCAAGGGCCAATTTTTCAATATCTTCATTCATTCTTTGAGAAGTTTTCCTTTGACTCCAAAAAGTGACGCAACTCGCTCACAAACAAACAGCAAGGCCTTGAACGAAAGACGAAAGACGCAGTAAATCAGAGCCGCCGCGTGTAACAATCTCTCAAATGGGCACCTTGCTCTTTGGTCAATGTGTGCGATAAATATTGATTAATTATTTCTATGGAGCTTGATTGAAGTTGTCCAAGGTTCAACCGCTGAGAACTGCAGAGAACTCGAGAGCAGATACATCTAATTGGTGGCTTTTAATCAAAGCTCAACACGCAGGTACATGCATGTACATAAGTAGGTGTGAAGAAATAGAAGTCACTGATGGTATGCACACACGCACACACACGCACACACACACACACACACACACACACACACACACACACACACACACACGCACGCACGCACGCACACACACACACACAATCATGCATGCACCCAGTCACACAGTCCTTCATTAGGTTGACAAGCACACGCACGACCCGGAGCTTTGGCAGGTTCCATGGTGCCATGGCAACAGATCAAACACAGGGCACCCAGGCTGGTAAATAACCCAAAAAAGGGCAGCTGAAAGGGAAGAAGGGCTTTAGCAGGGTGGGGGGTGGGTGACCACGTGGTCCGGAGAACGGGGGGGATTTTATGAACACATGGGAAGTATAGAATCAAAGCAGGGGCGGTTTGGTACGGTGTGTCGCTCAGCTGATGGAGATATGATTAGCAGGTGCTGTGGGACTTTTTGCTGTTTGCTCGAAAAACGCACAGTTTCACATCAGCCGTGTTTCATCTGAATGAACGATAGCTGCCAGGTTGCACTGCAGATTCACATCACGCTGGCAGCCAGTTAATCAGCCAGCTAATCAGACCGTCAGCGAGCTAGCAAGGACAACAGGCGGACGAGCCATCGACCAGCCAACAAGTCACCAAGCCAGCCAAATACACAGTCAGCAAGCTAGCAAGGCAGTATTTCAAACAGCCCACAGTAGCAGCCAGCTAGCCAAACAGCTAACGAGCTCCACCAGCCAGTGAGTCAAACCGTCCACAGGTAAGGCAACTCAGCAACGCTCCAGTTCATCAGCCTGAGCCGCCAGCTATTCCATGGCCCACATCGCAGCCAGAAGATTCAAGCTCAGCTTGGCAAAGTCCTTCTGACACATCACTAACTCAACCAGTAGCCTTCCTTCCCACAGTTGTTTTTGTATTGCCGTGGTGTGACCAAAACAAACTGAATGTGATCCATTGGGCCTAAATCACCTATTCCAGAATTGTTGATGTTCATCCTATTGTAAATGTAAGATGCAATTTACCAGTGGATTTGTAGATTGATTAGTAGGATTTTCGATGTAATCTGACCTTGGGTATGAGTGATGTTCCAATATCAAACGTTCAAACGTTGTTGCTTTAAACAGACTTAATCCACAGTAAGCCAAAATCGCACATGCAAAGCCAGTCTATCTGTGCAGATTTGTGCCCACCAATAATTTAGCCATTATCTCATATAAACGTTTGGATGAAATTGCGAACACTGGTTTCTTGCTGCAACTATTATCCAAGCCAATACACCCAGCAAATTCTTTTTCTCCAAATGTTTCCTGTTGAATTTATGAAAGAATGGCTTGAAAATGCGACGATACATCGCGGTAAGCGTGTACATCAAGCGCCACATCAAATTAGAACTGAAGAATTGCTTCAGCAGATGCTATGCACGATGGCTGTCATGACGTGAAAACCTCCATAGAACCCCAACATCACGCTTAGATAGAAGATGAGGACAAACATGGAATTCTCTAACACGTTCCTTTAAGCCCAACCTCGTGCTTTCATTTTTGCAATATCTTGGTTTTGAGCTTTGCTCAAGTGTGCGTCGGACAGCGAGAACCTTGTTCAAGTATTATTTAGTGTTCACATTCTCACGCTGTTCGAGAGCACACGCTGCTAAACTCTCCACAGAACTGATCTGTAACGGAGGATCCCTCCTAAAAGCAGCGTCTTCCGTCTCTTCAAAACCCTGCGGGTCCTGTTGGTGTAGAAGGACAACAAAATAAAAAGAGGATGGCTTTACCAGGGAATCTGATTCATCGGAGAAGGGCCGCTTGAACCGCCAGTGACTCAAACCCCACAGTCCATAAAAGTTAACTCATGGGAATAATTGGCAAAGGAGTCTGCCAAGCATGAAGTTGTGACAAGAGCTAAGGCTGCCTGGTCGCAGGAAATGAGCTGAGGTGAGCCCAGGTTGCTGTGGATATTCTCTAACCCTATTCTCTCTCTCTCTCTCTCTCTCTCTCTCTCTATGCATCTATGTGTGTCTCTCTCCCCACTCTCTCAGGTGCTATGGAAACGAACTAATCTCACAGCGTGCTGTGCAGCAACATGGTTATTCACATTACCTCCCTCTTGCACGCACACACAGGCATGCAAGAAGGCACGCATGCACGTAGAAGCTCTTATTTGGTGCAGAATTACATGTGAATGTGTGTGTGTGTGTGTGTTTACGAACAGGTAACATTTTCGCCCATGTGGATGTTTTGTGACCTTTTCCTCTATTTGCTCTATTGACTGCTGATCAATTATGAGAAATTGATCATTTTTAAATAGACATTAAGAGAGAGAGGCTTTAATTTGGGAGGTAGCAATGCCACGTAATAGTGCCTGGACTTGTCTGTATATACGGGTACACATGTTCATGACTTTCAATAGCCGTCCATCTTCTACGCCAAGATTCAAGATTCAAGATTCAAGAGGTTATTTGTTACATACATATACATACGGTCATACATATATGTAGTGAAATGTCATGACACCCGGTGATTACGCACAACAAGCTCTAAAAATACAAAAAATACTAAAATGTGCGTAATCGACACAAAGTGGTCGCGCAGGTGGCTGCAAGGGACGATGCCACCATCACGATTCTGGGTTCTATAATCATATAATATAATTCATTGTCGGTGTTGTATTAAATAACAATTTAAATCCCCCTGAATTAAATTGACCTGAACTTACCTCCAGTACTTACCTCCTGGATGATACCCCGAAGAAAAACAAAAACGGATAGATCCAGACCCCCTCATACAACATCACACATAACATTCTTGTTGATGCTTTGCTCCAGTGTTGCCAACTTGGTGACTTCGTCGCTGGATTTAACAACTTTTCAGACCCTCTTAGCGACTTTATTTCCAAAAAGTGACTAGCGACAAATTTAGCAACTGTGATGTGGGGGTGGTGTGGTTTAAGCAGCCACACCTGTCTTGGGTCTAGGTAATTGGGCCTGGGATACAGGTAAAACCTCCATCCCCACACACACAGGAGAAGAGCCCTTGTCATGACATGCTTTCCGTCTGCTCCAGGCTTGTTCCATCTTGCCCACTCTGTACAAAACAATTTGGGTGTTTTCAACCCCATCGCCTGTGTCCCTGTGTCCGAGGGCCCTGAAAACGCCAACTGAGTGGCGTGTGGCAGGCGGAACTGCGACTTATTCAGGCCATCAGGGAAAAGGTGAGAATATATTCAAATATATAATATTTCATTCCCATGCATGCTACTAGATGAAACTATAGTCCATGGCTTTTCTGCCAACAGCGCCGGGGTCCCTCCCTCTCATCTTGTGCTGTGCGCAGACAGTCAGTAGGTGTAGCGTGTGGCCAGATAGCGCACAAGCTGCACAGCAGGGAGTTTGACATAGAAATGAGCTGTGCATGCCTGCCAGACAATGTGCTGCGATTGTTTGGAACCTCAGCTGGCTATTAATTTAAGCCATCCCCTCAAGCACCAGCTTTGTACTTGAACTCACCATCCCGCAGGAAGAAATCATTGAGCATCTTAACGATTATGAAGACAAATTCTATATATAAAACAAACACCTTTAGTTTTGCATAAATAAATAGGCATGTACTGTAAATACACAGTATTAGATAAGTAATATTTAACTCTCTATAATACATACACCGTATCGAATAATAATCTTCTCTGAAATCTTCTCTGATACTATGTATATAGTTCATTTGAATCTCTCTCTCTCTCTCCCTCTCTCTCTCTCTCTCGATCTTGTTCCTCCAGTATAGCTTGTAAATATGTAAATAGGTTGTTTGATTTTGTAAATATTAAAATAGTTTATTTGATCTCTCCCTCCCTTTCAAGATTTTTTTTTTTAACTTTTTTACTTCAAATAAACAACGTCCCTGTAGTGAGTTTGTGATAATTTGGCAAAATATTTCCCTCTCTACCATTGATATGGCTTAAGGTGATCTGTCCCTCGCTGCATCTGACACAATCATTAAGCATTATGCAAATAAATGCACGATGATGTCATCAATACGCAAATGAGCGTATGATGTCATCTGCCAACTTTTGGAGGTAGTGCTAGCGACTTTCATTGGAAAAGAGTTTGCAACACCGCTTGGCGCACGTTGAGATTAAAGTGAATTTCAAACTCATTTGTTTTGCATTCTGTGCAAAAACAGCCTATGATGATGATAGTGTTTGACTGACTGTGCATGTAGCTGCTTTGAATTATTTGTTTTCTCTCTTGTTACAGATGCAGCCGCCTAGAATGGCCGGCTGGTCCGTGATAGGACATGAATGGATATATCCGCAGGAAGCCGGCTGAGGGCGGCCATTCTGAGTGGATGTCCTGGATGTTAAATTTGGGGTCCGTAGTAGCAGCTAGCGTGCTCATTTCCATTGGCATGCATCTCATGACTATTTCATTGTCACAGTACAGTTAATCTTCAATATCTACAGGAGTATTCCATTTGTTTTCCACCTCGCCGTCTACCAATTGCAATGTTTGCCCTTTACAAATTGAAATTTTTCCACCCGTGTGAATTCATAAATCTTTAAAGCCCCTTCAACATTCAGGATTTACATATTGGAGTGGGTGGACAAAATGTGTGGCCTAAAATTGACTGGTTTTATTTCTAAAACACCATACAATGTACCGAATATTCTTATACATTGAAACGCTGTTTCCAACGGCAGCGTATCGCTATCATGACCTCACATGCCCACTGGACTGCCCCCACATACATCACATCAATCTTATCAGATCTCATCTCATGCATCAATGGTTGCACCATTCATTTTGTGACATCATTAAGAATGGTTCAAATCTTAAATTATTTGCGTCACCACTAAAGGACTAAGGACAAATGTATATCCTCAGCATAGACCGGTTGAGAACCACTGATGTAAAGTATCACCCCTTTACCATCCATCTCTTTCACTCAGTTGCCAAGCTGCACTCGAGGCGAGGCATTTATCTGCGTCGTCCAGTCTCTGAATACAAACCTCAATATGTGTTCCTGATGACAGGAATCTACTGTATGGGCTGGAAGGGGATGTTTTGCCTGCTGGTGTGTGAGTGCAGAGGAAGCAGGCTTTCTATCTGCAGTCAACAGTTTAAGTCAAAGTGCCTGACATACTGTTAATGTTAATTTATAGTTAATGGAAGGCCAGGGCCCCTCTGCAAATCCACTTAAGATCCAGCTGCCCCAGTAGGATCACATGGATCCCCTTTTGCAAGACCCTACTTAATTCCAATTCCCTATTATCCAGTTAGAAAACACAAATGTATCAGTGGAAATCAAAATATCAAGCGCAACATAAAGAGCCATACGCAAACATAATTTGTCCTCTTTTTTTGACTGTTGGATTGCCCTGGAAAGAGCGAATGAGCGTGAACCAAAATCGATGAATTCTTCCCTCGTGCGGCGTATCTCTGATCCATCGGGGGAATACATCCACACTGGAGCTCCCCCTCATCCTTATTCAATGCGGTACCCGGTCAAACACTCGGTTGAGCCGTGCTCAACACCGTGTCTTGACGCGGGAGGGAGTTATTCCCATCACGGTACTCCTGACTTTTCGAACTCAATGTGTACTTGTGTACTCTGTTGAACTCACTGGTGTTTACGGACACCTAAGAGGGAACTACGGTACATAGTTCCTCCACCGGTACTGGGAGTACTGCCGCTATTGGGATATATGGAATACATAAACGCAAACATTGGATTTTTTTTGTTGCCGTTTTCTATAGTACTCCCTGCTGTAATACATTGGTTTCCACAAACAGTGGTGAAAACATTTCCAATTTCAAGCTGCTGTTAAGGAAAAGCCAAGAGGCGAAGGGAAAAGAAAACAGGTACACATGTCGGTGGCTGAGAAAGAGTTGAAAACACATGTCGCTCCTTTTTTTTTTTTGGTCAGCGTACACAACGTATGCCGACGACAGCTGTCAATACTTGTTGCGAAAGGAGGAGTGCGCCAGCGAAGACCTCCGCTGACTGACAGGACAGTATCACGGCTTGAGAGGCGTGAAGTCCGCTATGCCGGCTCGGGAAAAAGCCTTTATGACTGTGAAGCATTTTCGCAAAGGAGAAGACAGACAGGTGGGCGTGCGTGAATGTTGTCGTTGATTCATTGAGTTCTGCTTCGGTGTGTCATCGCAACTCGAGTTGCGAATACTGCTTTTTTTTGTCATCGTCAAATGAAAGGAGTACTGCACCGAGTTCCCAGTCTTGGGGACAAAATTACTCAGTAATTAAAATGAAAAAAATATACATACATCTTCAATTGTATTTGGGATTTTTAAAGGAGTTTTTGGAGACTACATTTTTTATATTTTTCCTTTTTGCATAATGTTTAGTTTATTATACATGTTTTATTTTCTTGTCAGACTAGATTGCCCCATTCATTCTCCATTTTATATATTCCCTGACCTTCTGCACTCTCTGAAGTCTGCCAATAAGCATTTCACTGCACGTTGTATTGTACAACTCAGTAATTAAATTCAAATAAATAAGTACATAAATAAATAATAAAATAAATAAGTAATGATGAAAAATATGATTCATAATATAATAATAACAACAACAACAATAATAATAATAATAATAATAATAATAATAATAATAACAAGAATAATTATTATTATTATTATTATTATTTATAATTATAAACAATACATAAATAAAATAGTATTTTGGATTTCATGAGGATATACCTTTTGGAAACAGGTTTCTATATACAGTACGTATTTTAAATATTTTTTTCTTTTACAGAATCTTTGCATTATTGTATATAGAGTTTTTTCTTCAGTCTTCTAGATTTCTTAATTATAACATATTTTCTTACCTTCTGCACACTTTTCTCTTACATTTATATCCTTTCTCCTCCACAAATGTGTTCAGCTGAACTATAACGTATCTATATAAAAGTATCTATCTATCTATCTATCTATCTATCTATCTATCTATCTATCTATCTATCTATCTATCTATCCATCTATCCATCTATCTATCTATCTGTCTATCTGTCTATCTATCTATCTATCTATCTGTCTATCTATCTATCTATCTGTCTATCTATCTGTCTATCTAGGGAGGAGCTAGCGACTCACAGTTCGATGGCCTTGTTCCACATAATGACGTATCCGGACAAGATGAAGGACTCGATGTTGACGATGTGTGTGTTGCCGCGCTCCGTGCCCACGTACAGCCACTTGCTCTGGAAGGGGAGGTGGCAGAAGGTGATCCTGAAGGGAAAGAAAAGAGGCAGCAACATCAAGAGTTTTGTTGGAATATGTATGAGGATGTGAATGGGTACGTGAATATGTTGTAACTTCCAGCAGGTTGTTTTTTTTTTAATGTATTTATTTGCGTCCGGTTATAAATGATTCATGTTGAGATTCTGACCGGTGCTACTGTATCAGTAGAGCATAAACCATCCGTGCCTGCGTGTTCTTTTTCACCCGTGTAATCATGCAGTGTAATCCACGCAGTCTTGTTCTACAGTGGTAATTACTGTTTCCATTTTGTAAATATCCACTCCAATTATTCCCCTGCTCTCTGCTATGCCGTGTGGGTTTCAATTCTCTGCCATGATATAATATTATGCTTTGGCTAAATGCGCAGGCTTATCTGTTTATTGCCATATCCCACGGCGTTATTAAAAATCCCAACTAAGAAATGACCTTACAAATGTTACGGAAGACTGTGAGCTAAAAACATGGTAAACAGCAAGAGATTAAGTGTTTTTTAACAAAAATAAAAAGACCTGTTTATGAGCCCATTGAGGCTGCTGTGATTATGGGCCATACAATTAGACTTCACCATAGCCTTTAAATAGAAAGAAAACATATGAGAGCCAAATGAAAGTAACACAAGCCAATGGGCTGAGATAAACGGTCAAATATATTTTCAGAAATTCTTTGAAAAGCGTTAAAGCTCTTGAAAAATTTGTTTAGATTCACTGTGGCTGTATTTGTGTCGAGCATATACAGTACAGCCATTCATCTTCATCTCTCTGTTATTAAAGATATACTGAAAATTCGGTTGGGTCAGTGTTAAAACAGATAGACGACTGTGTATCCAAAAGTTAGTCATATTTTTTTATCATATTTTGATATTCTAATGAGAAAAATGCCATAATACCCATTGTTGTCCCTGCAAACTGTAAAAATATTCACAAATCACGTGGTGGATAATAACAGCGGCAACAAAACAGGACTGAGAGACTATAATTAAGGTGGCATAAGCCCTTTCTTTATGTAAGCGCCTTAGTAATAAAGATCAACACGCACTAATTCACTGCTGTCAATGCTGATTACCGAGCGGGGAAGGGAGGGACGCCGGGCCGCAGCTCATCACGGCTGCCCCGCCTCTGCCAGCCCAGCGCCAGACAGGATTATTAGATGGAAGACAAATGAGACATCAGACAATTCAATAAGGATTTGGGGGCCCGGCGAGATACGACAGTGGCGAAGCTGGCCGGACGGGGCGTCAGGCTCAGGTTCAACTCCCATGCAGTTTGAGGCGTTAACTCTCTCTTCTTTCTTTCCCCCCACACAATTCGTTTTTTGTTTTCCCGAGGATGTAATCATGTTCCACTCCAGTTCCAAATCATACAAAAACAAAAAAGAACACCTCAAATGAAACCTCTTTTAACGGTTGCAAAGTAAAGTGGTTATCCGTACAATTTTTGGGTAAAAAAAATACCATGCTGTATTTAATTCTTAAATGAGTTGCCACTTTTTTAAGAAGCAGGCATTCAATGTATTTGCGTTATACATGTGTTGCTCTTTGTGCCATTTAGATTGTTAGTGGCGGGTCTGCCTTAATCTGCAATAATGCAAATATCAAATAGCTGACAGACAGAAACACTGACGAGGGGCAGCAGAACACTGCAGGAAGGAAGAGACACCGAAAATAAAGAGAAGATTACTGGGCAACAGAAGTACAGGTTTTGTGAAAATGCTGCCCAGACACATATAATATAAATATCTTTAACTGACAGGAAACAAGCCATTTAAGGGTGATGCCATGCTGACAACTCCCTGTCTCTCCCATGCGCCTGGCGGGACATACAGTCTTACAGTTTAAGAGATTCAGTCTTTACTACATATTATATATTACCTCAATACATTTACACATATAAGTGAGGGATCACTGAAATATTCTTATATTAAATTCTTTCTCATAAAATTTGTTAACTTGTTTTTGTGGGTGCAGAAGTATTTTCATTTGCAATGCATCTTTAATAAACATATTTAATGTACATTTATATCGAAGTGTCCATTTGTGAATGTGCATAATGTCGGTACATCATAACATCTCAACACCTGAGCGTTTATGACAGCTACATGCAACCATTACACACAACACACAGGTTTTTGGAAAGCCAAGATGATATCTTGATCGAGGATGGTGTCTCATCACCTCGCATTATAATTTCTTCCAATCTATAGGAGAAAAGCCCGGGTTCACCCCGAATCTGTATACGCATTAGACGGTCGGCTCCTGCTGACCCAGTGGCCTTTGGATGAACCGCATCACATCACAAGTATGTTGGAGAAAATGGGAGAGCTTTTTTTTTTCCCCAGTACGAGAGCGAGTAGTTTGCTCAGCTTCCATGAGAGTTTTCCTTTATACAATAGTGTCACAATTCACTTCTATAAAAATAGATTTATTGATAGTGGATAATAGTCACATCCAAGGTTAATGTTAATAATATTATTATTTTTAATATTTAACTTATTTACATAGTTTTAAGGCCAATTCTAATGAAAACTTTTTTTTGCCTGATGTCACCGGTTCCTGTAGTGGTGTCCAACCGAAACTTGTTGCATAAGTTGGAAAATTTGAACGCATCCTGGAGCCTCCTTCAGACACACAAAGTAGACACTGCAGCACGTCACAGCTTTTCAGGTGCAGAATCTGACTCTCCATAGGAATGAACTGACTTCCGGGTTGTTCTTGTTGTTAGTCGAATTCGGTGTGAAGCCGGCTTAAGGTGCCACGGAGTAGGAAACCTTTGTATAGATAAGTTGGAATCTCTTATTTCCTTTTGATTTTGACGTTTTTAAAAAGCTCCATCTTTAAAATGCTGCACCAGCGTTCGCTCGTGCTTTGTTACAGGCGTTTGTTCATTGGCATGTTTGCCTCAGAAGTAAGAATTTTAGGTTTTGTGTGTGTGTGTGTGTGTGTGTGTGTGTGTGTGTGTTTGTGTGTGTGTGTGTGGGGGGGGGTCATTTTTCACATTAAGTGGGTAAAGCATTACTGGTGAATAAATGGATTGCTTTGAGCCATGACTTTTAATGTCATTGCCTCGCTTCTTATCTGTCTAGTGAATTGAAATATAAGCTTGTTTGCACCACAGCTTTAACATGCTTCGCTGGAGTTAAATCAGGGTTTTCACCTGCAGGGCGACAATTCTCTTGCCAAAAGATAACAACCGTTCCCAAATCACTGCCAATTAACTCAAGAGGCCAATCCCAGAACAAATAAAAACGTATCCTGGAATATTTCACTATTTTCACCTGTTCCCATATATTGTTCCCTTAGGTTGTAGAGAAGACTTTAATACGACCAGGTTTGCATCAGGAAATTATCGTTGCCAAGTGAAATTAAATGTCTCACACTGAAATGGCATTAACAGTAATTACTTTTTGACAAATTGAGGTATGTCTGGCACATTGTGTGATATGAAGACTGTGATGCAAATGTCACTCGTGCCTAAGGAGAGGTCCACGGCGGGACATTAGCACTGTAATCAATAACTGCAGAGAAACTACAAAATATGAAAGCACGAAAAGGCAGTGGTCTGTACGGCATACCAAGTTCCTTCACGCAAAGAAAATAAACTGAATTTACATTTATCGGGGGCGGACGACACACTGAAATACATTCCATTAAGTGGTATAACTCTTGATAAACTTCAACAGTTTCAGTGTGCACACTACAGCCCCAGCGTACCGCAGTGGTGTCAACATGACGGGAGCTTCCAGGTGATTATATAAAACAGGGTATTTCAACCGCTGTGCCACACTAGTGCGCCGTGAGAGCTCACAAGGAGTGCCTTCCTAATTCCACTTTATTCCAACAATCATCCGTTGGTTTAATGCATTGTGAGCGAGGTAGGACTTCCAGTGAACGATGAAGGAGAGTCAGTAGGGTCGGTTTGGCTCTGAGTTTTGAGTGGAATTCACTCACAAGAAACATTTCATTCTGCCAAATTATTTATTTCGGGGGAATGCAAAGAGTAAAGATGTCACACTCAATATGAATTGCGACAAATGCCTCTGACAAATGATTTTATTTAGTCCTCAGTAATTATTTTCAGTTTGTGAGTCGACTCCCTCACCAACTATTTTGCCAGTGACTGCCAAACTCCTGAGTCTTTCAAAAGATTTGTTTGCAACAAACAAATCGTTTGCGAGTAATACATCGCTATTTGTAGGCCATAATAGTAAGCACAATTCTACATGTTGCTGACGTTTCCGACAAGCACATGCCAAACCATATTATGTCACTTTTGTCCTGGAGACTATTGTGGCAGGGACGCGGTTAAGGCGTGTGAAGAGCCAGGTACGGCAAGAGGTGACCATAATTAACAGAGGTTATGTAAAGCCTGTTGGACGTAGTTGGCCCTCTCTTGCAGTGAAGCTGGGTCCGACCGCACACTCCCCAGAGCGCGGAGGACTGGAGCCTGGAAACGCCCCGGGGTGTTTCTTTGAACAGTTCACATTAAACAAAAAGACCTCCGTTGGGGACTTGCACATTTGACTCTGTCTGTTCCAATGTGTCGCATATATAACGTGATGCAATATAAGCACCCAGAAGGTAAACGTTCACATCAATGTGGACCTCGATTCGTATTGATACATCGGGAAAGAATCGAGACAAGATTGCTGTGTCCACTGGTTTGCAGAGACCACGGGCTTTGTGAGGCACTTAAAAGCGAGCAGGCTTCTTTCCTCATCATCCTGTAAGCCGAGGTTCGTCAGAAGGACCGATGCCATTGCAGTTTTTTCAGCATGTTTTTCTGTGCGACAGATGTTTTTCCCTCCAGTACTAAACGCTCATTGCTCCTTTGTCGTAAAAGCGGCGCCATGGGGAGACTCTTTTATGTGGCTCTGTCGATGTCCATGTCACAAAATCACTAACGGGTCATCAATTTCAATATACCGCTTGCAGCAAAATCATGCAGCAAATCTCAAACATCATCTTGTCCTTTGAATCTGTTGCTGGAAAACACAGCGAATTACAGGGGAAGAAAGGAAAACGGCTTTCCTTTTCAATTTGATTATTCAGTAAAAAAAAAAAAAAAGGAAATGATGGGGAACAAAGTTCAAGAGGTAAAAACGAAATAGAAAGGCATTTACAGTATTTAAGACACTACACATTAAGACTCAAATGCAGATTCAAAGAGGGATCCACCCTTTCCAGTTTTCATTTTGTCAAAACATTACATTTGCCGTGTGCCGCAAAAGCCTCTAGAACTAGCCCAGAAAAAAGGCCAAAATATAGAAAAAATGTACTGCAATGTTCATCTCATTCCTGAGCTTCCCGCTGGGCACTCGACAGTACAGAATACGGTTGGTTTTCGTATCACATTAAAAGCATTGAGCCTGTCACACAGGGCTTAGATGTATTTCGTGAAGTGCTGCATCAGTTAAAGGGATGAGGGGGCATTTTTAGCTGTGCTTTCCAAAGTCTGAATGATATTGTTTTACGGTGTTGTTTCACGGCTCAAAGGTTAGTCCAGTCGGATTGCATTTAAGCACTGTGAGAAGGTCCATGGCAGAGTGGTGCGTTTTTGAGTAGCGTCGAGTAAGGTCGTGCTATGAACAGTTCTAAATGATGGGAACCAACAATTCTGAGATTTATCAAGTCTTTAATTTTATTTACTTTCATTGTACATTTGTCTAGGTTATCGCCTCAATGCAAAAAATTAAGCAAAATGATCTGCCAATAGTCTTGTCAAATGATCCACAAGACATTGTAAAATGAGGAATATCTCAAAATGTGCGTGCATCAAAAGTTTGGTGTTTCCTCAAAGCTAACTAAGTAATCAGAGTAATTTAAACAATCATTAAAATGACTAAAAGCCCAGCAATTTATTTCAATAGAACACAAAAATGAAGACCTATAGTTTATTTTCTAAGATAGATTTGTTTTGCAGTACACAACTCTTGGAAAGGAGAGAGGCCACTTATCCAGAGAGTGTGAACACCAGTGTGTGAAGGGTGTCTGTGTGTGCGCTCATGATTTTATTTTAACGGCACTCACCTCTCTCTGTTGAACTTAAGGGAATGCAAGATGGCTGGCCGTCTCTGACGCAGGTTCCACAGGTGTAGCGTGTCGTCGGCGCAGGCCGTCACCAGTGCCCCCTGCAAGACGTCAAACAAGAGACTTCGGACGTTTGTGGTGGACAAATGCTGTGTCACTCGGAATGGCATACTATGCACTACATGTGTGTACTAGCGTCCAGTGTATTCATGTAGGTGAGTAATAAAAAAGATGGCATCTCGGATATACTACAGGCCACATACCGCCCCTGGCTCCCCACTGACACACATGCAAGCTCTGAAATATTGTAATATGTAATATATACAATATTGCAATAACACTAATAACATTATGATAACTAAGTAATAACATAGTAATAACTCATACCTCATAAATTGTCAACCGTGCCACTATATATTGTATTAATATTCATGCATCCCATACAGTACATCCATCTACAGTACATTTGCGACTTATACCCATGGACATACTATAGCAACTACCGTGGCAATCATACTGCCACTGCCATTGCGTTTTAACTAAACTAATCCTGTGCATCAAATCACTTTTTGTATATTCTGTATATAGTTGTATGTTCGGCTTGTCTATCTGTTTTCTATATATGTACTAATTCATCTAATTCATCAGTTCCAGACTGAATAAAGGCTCTCTGTTTATCAGAATAAGTTTCACTGTGAAAGTGCAAACTATTCGTAGCAATGAAAGTTTCGATTATTTTTTTGAGATTTGGTTCTTGATAAGTTGCTCAGTAAAAAGAGTTCGATTTTATGACTCTTTGTTAATGTATTCAGTTAGTTAAATGCACTGTGAGCGAGGTAGGACTTCCAGTGAACGATGAAGGAGAGTCAAAAGGGTTGGTTTGGCTCTGAATTTTGAGTGGAATTCACTCACAAGAAACATTATTTCTGTCAAAAATTATTTTGGGGGAATGCAAAGAGTAAAGATGTCACACTCAATATGAATTGCCATAATAGCAAAATATTGGGCTATTTTTGTTTTTGTGCATTTGGTTATTTCTGTACATTTAGCTATTTCCTCTTCATCAGGATACACCACATCACTATTCAGAGCGTTGCTGACTGTGTCCATAGAGTCGCCGGAGCTCTAATGAAGGCAGGCGGCAGAACTGTCCCAGATCAATAGCGAGCTCTCAGTGTAGCTCGGAGATGTCACTGAGCGCGTTGATAATAAGCGCTAATGAGTTTTGGATTGATAGGATCGGAAATGGAGCGGAAGAGGGTTGAAAGATGGGAGAGCCGCCCGCAGAGCAGGTGGCAAATTAAAGCGGGCACGTGTGTGTGTCAATAGATAGGAGGAAGTTTTGTGTGTGCGGGGGCAACACAGTCATCATCATTTTCATCAATTTTTTGCTGTGTTTGCGCGCGCGTGTGTGTGTGTGTGTGTGTGTGTGTGTGTGTTTGTGTCTGTGTCTGTGTGTTCCTGTGTCTACGCTAATAGTGTCATCATCCTTCAAACAACAGAAAGTAGTGGAAATTGTGCATGTATGTGTGTGTGTATGGCCGTGAGTATAGTTGTATGAGGGGGGGAAAAACGTGGTCCCCAGACACTGAAGATGGCAGTCATTACTTGTGAGGAAGACATCCACTTGGAAGAACACACATCAACATGCACGCACACACGCACGCACGCACGCACGCACACACACACACACACACACACAGAGGCAGACACGTGCAAAAAAATAATCAAAAGCAACAGAAATGATTATAGGAACACTCAGGGAAATCATTGCTTGCAAACATACAGGCAAACACGCTCAAATATACAGAGAGACAAGTAGACAAACACACGCAGACGCACGCAGATGCGTGCGCGCACACACACACACACACACACACACATACACACACACACACACACACACACACACACACACACACACACACACAATTCGCCCTCTCAACAGGCTCTGTTATCGGTGCTCAGTGCAGAGCAGAGCATTGGCAGTTGATTCATGTTTAATTCACCAGGCCTCTCCCTCTGGCAGCAGACGATGATGTGTGTGTGGGGGGAGGGGGTAGTCATCACTGTCATTCCTCACTGGCCCCAAAATGTACGCATCAACATTGAAAAGAAGTGGAACAGAGCTGCCACTAATGCAGTTACGCCAGCCCTATGGCCTACAAACGAGGCACGTCTGTTCATGGGACGCATGGAACGTGAGCGCTCGCTTCCTGCTTTTCCTGCCTGTCAGTAATCGAAAAGCAGCCTCCAGCTCTACATGGTTGAAGGGTGGCAGTTCCCAATTGCTTTGTTGTGGCGTGACACCACTTTTGTGGCGACCAGGAGCGTTGCTAGGATTCAAAGACATCAGGGGCTAAGCCCAAGCAGACCATGACACTCTCAGCATTCTGTTGACGGGGCGGGGGGCTCCCAGCTCTCTCCAAGACACGGGGCAGATCTATCTACTTGCGTTTTTGATCAACGATATCATATTATTTTCGAGGTCTTTAATGCATGATCGGAATGACCAATGAATAGATGCAGGGCTATTTTTTTATTATTCTCCTTTGTAAAAATTCGATCCTTGGCTATTTTGAAGCCCCCAGACACCCCCCGGCACCACTGGTGGCGACATTTTTTCACGGACACTTTGAATATAAATCATGCACTGCATGTGGCAAACGAGCCAATATAATTAAGAGACTTTATGTCAAGCTGCCCTTCAGTGATTTCTGCATTTCTGAGTGATTGAAAGTTAATTTCGGCAGGTCTGATTTTTGGATTTTGAAATTTCAAGCTCTTGTTAAAACAGTACCTGGCATAAGGTGAGGCATCATTATCCAAGCTAGCAGGCAAACTTACTGGGAACTTGTGTCACAAATTTGACAAAAAGTCTGTTGTGTGTGTCAGTTATCCTTGTAGAAGAATCCTCTCCCTGAAAACTTGTTTGAGTGAAAGACAAAACACTGTTGGCCCTTTTTTGAACAAGGAACAGAATAGACTGATAACAAAGCATGACAAAGGAAAACTGTCAAGGTTTTGCTACTTTGTTATAGTTCTGTCACAACTTAGGTTGCCATGTGTTATTCATTTATCCTGTTTAGTTCTCCTGCCATTTCAGATTCGGTCTTCCCTAGAGTTCCCCTGCCCCAAATCAGCTTCCTCAGTACTCTGACATCATAACATTGTGACAACATGTCACTCTTGCTGTGTCAGATTGTTTATCTTCCACCCAGCTGTCCATTGTCCTTGCCTGCCCAGTCCTGACCGAGTTCCCACCTTCTGGATTTACCCCTTCGCCGGCCCCTTTTGGATTGTTAGCTGTAAGGACTGATCTCCTGGTTTCGACCCCAGAATATTTTTTTGCAATAAACCCTTGATCCTTTGCAGCTACTCCTTAGCCTCTGTTGTGTGCTGCATTTGGGTTCACCAGACAGCACTCGTGACAGTATCATGACAAAACAATCTGACCAGCCATAAATGCAGCAGATCCAGCATGTATAATTTGCAGGCAGTTCTTAATCAGGGACAAGCCAGGACATTCACCTGCTAGCCACCAGCCTGCTAGCCACCAGCCTGTTAGCCGCCGGCCTGCTAGCTGCCCACCTGCTAGCCACCGACCTGCTAGCCACTGGCCTACTAGCCACTGGCCTCCTAGGCATCAGTCTGCTAGCATCAGACCTGCTAGTCGCCAGCATTGTTCCTGGTGATGTAAACTGATGCAATTTTTTGGTAATAATGATGGGTCATCACAGTTACCCCCATTTCTTTTCACTTTCCATGTAACGATATTGGGTCATGTTATTTAGTCTCATAGCCAGTGCTCTGGATTACGTGTGGCAGCACAATATGTCCAGAGATAGTGTGGCGCCGCCCCTTGCGGCCACCTGTGCGAGCACCTCATGTCGATTATGCACATTTTAATATTTTTAGAGCTTATGGAGCTTATTGTGCGTAATCACCGGGTGTCATGACATTTCACTGCATATATTTATGACTGTATGTATATGTATGTGACAAATATTCTCTTGAACTTGAACTTGAACTTGTGTCACAAAGCAATGTTCAGCTTTAACACTATCTACAGTAACTGAACTTTTGTGACATCTGTCGGTAAAGGCCACCACAGAGAGTATACAGGTATTCCTCACTTAACGACCGAGTTCCATTCCTAGGACCAGGTTGTCAAGCGAATTGGTCAATAAGCAAGGACCCATATTATTTCAAGGTAAGGGGGTGTGGCGATTGCGAACACTAGTGTAGTGAAACTGACAGACTGCGGAAACGAGACTGAAACTGAGAATGGTCATGCGCGATGAGATGTATATCATATATAGTGTATATAGCATATAAAGGGTGATGCGTGATGAGATGCTTGATGCTGAGACGCCGTGCCCGCCGTGCCCTCTCTTCCGGAAAAGACCACTGGTGCATGTTCTTAAAACTTTGTACAAGTACTTAAAAAATACTCATTTTCTAATCACTATCTTTGGCTCCTCAGTCCAGCTGTCCAGTCAACACTAAATTAACCAACCTGGACATTCCCTTCCGGCACCCCATGCTGCTCATCCCCCGCCAGCACTTTCGTCAAATAGATGCCGGTTTTTGAGCCTGGACTCCCATCCTAGTCTTTGCCTAGCCCCCAGTCCTGAGTTGTCTAGCCTGGTACTCATCTGTCTGTTCCTTCCTCTGAGGACCCTCAGCAGTCCTCTTTACTCAGCTCAGACTACTCCCGGTTCATTTTGGAATTCCGGAGAGTGTTTGACCACCCTATGTGGGGCAGAGAAGCAGCACAACGCCTGCTCCGACTGTGCCAGGGGACCTGCAGCGTCGTTGATAAAGTGGTGAAATCCCGATCACTCGCAGTGAAGGATGGGTGGAACGACGAAGGCCTACCAGAGTCGTTTATAAACTGACTTTCCGAGGTCCCCAAGGATGAGTTTGTGCCATGTGACTTCCCTGATAAACTGGAAGCCCTGATTTTACTCTCGATATAGGTGGATAACCGCCTCAGAGAACGGGAACAAGAGAGAACCTCTCAGTTCTGCATCCCACCGACTCGTTCAGCTTTGACGCTGGCCACATCTCCACCTCCCACCGGGCGGTTCCAGTCCTCTTCTCCTCCCAGAGGACTGGACGACAGGTTCCTCCTCTGACCCGGAGCCTATGCAGATCGCCAGGGCCAGACTCAACCCGGCCGAGCACCAGCGGCGGATCCAGAGTCGCTGCTATATGTATTGTGAGGAGCCCGGCAACAACGTCGCTGCCTTTCCTCTGCTCTCAGGAAAAGGGGGTGCCCGCCACTAAATGAGAGGTAAGTGGTTAGCCGATCTCTTCCTCTCTCTTTCATCTTTTCCTCCCAAGGAACATCCACATGTTCCCCTATGCAGTTGCATGCCAGTCTACACTGGAGAGACCTTTCACCTTCAGTTTCGGTTTGTATTGACTCTGGTGCTGATGAGTGTTTTATTGATCAGTCCCTGGTGGCTCAACTTGGTATTTCCACAGTGTTGTTAACAGTATTGACGTCAGCTCTATAGATGGCCACCGTATCGGCCAAGTTACGCAGCTCACACACCCCGTTTGGTTAATGATCTTTAAACACCACCAGGAGGAGATCCAGTTGCACTCTTTTAAGTCGTCCCACTTTCCTATTGTGTTAGGTTACCCTTGGTTAAAGATGCATATTCCACACATCAACTGGGAATCACACTGTTTTAAACTGGAGTTCCTTTTGCCACAGTCACTGCCTCAGAGTTGATACACCAGTGCCACGCATTATTTCTGTGAAACAGTATATTAAGGAGTCCCTGGCAAATGGCATTATTCGGCCATCGTCCTTCCAGGGTGGGGTTCTTTTTCGTTGAAGAAGGACAAATTGCTCCCCCTATGCATTGACTGTAAATGGTTGAAAGACATTACTGTCAAGAATCGCAACCCACTTCCTCTCCTGACCGCCTCTTTCGAGCTTCTTCAAGGAGCCAAGGTGTTTACCAACCTGGACTTGCGCAACACCTATCATCTTGTGCACATCCGGGAGGGGTATGAGTGGAAGACTGCGTTTAATACCCCCAATGGACATTATGAGTATTTAGTGATGCCATTTGGTTTAACTAATGCTACAGCTGTATTCCAGTCACTGGTGAATGACGTTCTTCGCAACATGCTTAACTGTTTTTTTTTTGTTTATTTTATTGACATTTAGATTTTTTCGAACTCTGGTCAGGAGCACATTTGTCATGTCTGCCAGATTCAACAGAGGCTGTTGGAGAACCAGTTATTCGTGGAAGCGGAGAAGTGTGAGTTTCAGATACCTTCATTTCGTTCATGGCGTACATGATTTCAGATGGACACATGGAGATGGATCCTGTCAAGGCGGCTGCTGTAAGGGATTGGCCTCAACCCGCTAAAGTGCAGCAGTTCCAATGCTTTCTTTGATTCGCCAATTTCTACTCGCGTTTTATCCACGGGTTTGGTTCTCTAGCCGCTCCTCTGACTCGGCTTACCTTTCTCCTTCCTTACCGTTCTCCTGGTCTCCAGATGCAGATGAGGCCACCGGCTGAGATGGCGCTTCACCTCTGCCCCCATTTTGGCTCACCCGGATTTCTCTCTGCATTTTGCACTAAAGGTCGACGCTTCAGAACTCTGTCGAACTTGTTTTGTTAACATCCCTAGTACAAACTAGGGGTCAGTGGGGCCACAGTATTCCTTTCTGTCTTGCTCATCTCTGCCTCTACCAAACAGCGCCCACGGTCCCCTAGTCTGTGTGCCCCATTTGTAAAACAAATAAACAGTGTATTTTTATTTTACATATATTTTATTGTGGTCCATTTACCTATTGAATAAATAAAATAATTGAATACTGTCACTGTTCGGTCTTCTTCGCTTGTGTGTTCTGTCTTTATTCCTTGTGTTTCTCATCCTTCTCCCTCTTGTCTTACAGTTTGTCTTTGTTCCTGTGGATGTCTGCCTACTGCCTCCCTGATTTCTGTCTTGTCCAGTTTTGTCTATTTGTAATCACCCATATGTGTATATATCCCCTTCCCTGAGTGTGTCTTGTTGCTAGTTTGCATGTTTGATGTTTCCTGGATTCTCAGTAAAGATTATTCTCAGTTTACCCCAACCTTCTCTTGTCTCGTCTGCATCTGGCTTCCACCAGTATATCTCAAGTCGACGATTGTCCCGAACAGTAAGTAAAAATGGCGTACTGCACTTGCTACTTTTAGTTTTGACAATGGTTAGAATGAACAGAGTCCAGAATTCCAGAGCAGTGGTGCTGGGAGAATGGAAAGAAAGATCAGGAGCCCCGTGGGGAGAATTAGCTTCAGATTACGCTCTTAATCACGGGAGAACATGACCAGTACGATAAGTACGGTCCAAAGGGAGGAGTAAATCTCAGTAATCCATGAATAATAAATCTCTGTAAAAAAAAAAAAAAAAAAAAAAAAAATTTATTTATATATATATATATATATATATATATATATATTTATATATGTATATCAGTCACAACATTAAAACCACTGACAAGTGAAGTGAATAACATTGCTCATCTTGTTCCAGTGGCACCTGGAACAAGATGAGCACCTGCCTAATATATCCCACCTCTGGTAGGATATATTAGGCAGCAAGTGAACAGTCAGATCTTGAAGTTGATGTGTTGGAAGCAGGAAAAATGCTCAAGCGTAAGGATCTGACAAACATTGACAATTTTGATGGTTAGACGACTGGGTCAAAGCAGTGGTTAGTACCTACCAAAAGTGGTCCAAGGAAGGACAAGCGGTGAACTGGCGAAAGCATCATGGGCGCCCAAGGCTCATTGATGTGCGTGGGGAGCGAAATTCCAGCCTGTCTGGTCCGATCCCACAGAAGAGCTACTGTAGCACAAATTGCTTAAAAAGATAATGCTGACTATGATAAGTGTCAGAACACACAGTGCATCGCAGCTTGCTGCGTATGGGGCTGCATACAGAGCTGTTTTAGCGGCACGACGGGGAGCTACACAATATTAGTGGTGGTTTTAATGTTAATCGTGTGTGGAAATATAAATATGTGAGACACCACATGCCGACGGGGCAGCCTGCATTTGGCTAGACGTGAAAAACTTCGGAAATTCCTTTTTTCGTCTTCCTCTGCTATGCATTTTTTACAGAATTCCTATATGTACCAGTGGGCCTTTCCTCCGTAAAAAATCTCTGTCTGCCTTCTGATAGGTGAGTTATAAAATATTTATTCAGGTCCCAAGAATGAAACGATTTACATTGTTCCGCTAAGTACTCTCATTTAATCAGCCTTTCCTTTTATCCCACCTTGGTGTAAATGTGAGCAAATGACGGCAACTTTACCTCGTTGTTGCCGTTGGCAGCAGTCAACGTCTCACTTACAAAGCACATGACAGCTCCACAGCAAAAGCCGCCATCTCGCACATTTCTAAAATTGCCAGGAGCAGTCAAATAAATTGAAAAAACCTTTCTTGAAGGAAAATTCGATTTTTCCAGATTCGTGTTCCTTTGTGTTGTTTTTTTTTTAATCTCTCAACGTATTTTCAAAAACAAGTTTGATTTAAAAATAGTAGAAAAATGTTAAACCGTGGAGTTAAATATTCCCGTTAGATTACATGGGGAAACACAGTTCACTTACCGGGACGCGGAACCGATCGTTTCCTGTAAAGCGAGCGTCCAGGTGAAGATCATTCATTGATATTCCATACGATGTGAAGTCACAATGTGAAACCGTTTTGATAGAATTCAATCTTTAAATCGTACTACTCTTACACACACAGAGCCACTGTTGTGAAGCGGCGAAGAAGAAAAACTCTTCGTGTCACGCACCTACGTCACTTCCGTAAACAGAGGGTTAATGTGCAGCACAGGGGTGTTTCGGTCTCACTTGTCTGTGAAAACATTCTTCTCTGTATCGTTATGGATTACGCAAAGTGGGTGGTGGAAGCTCTGAATCATATTTGGGACCTTAATCTGACCAGTGCAATAGATCCAAGTCAGTGTAGGCAGCGTGTACTGGGCTTCATTTTCCACAATGATAGTCAGTTCTGCGACAGCGGCGCGGAGAATGACAGCGCTGCTGAATCTGATATTATTCCGGACTTGGAGAACATTTCAAACAGCGGATTTCAAACTTAATGTGACGATGAAACTGAATATTTTCAAGAACCACCGTTTGAGACCGACGATAAGTTGTTACAACGGAAAATAAGTTAATTACGTGATGAAGCCCGTTGAGGTTGATGACAGATTTTCAGATTTCAGATTTTCTTAGACTCATATTATTGATAGACTCTACATTTTGTTGTGTTGTCCGTACTTTTAAATTCCAAAATAATTCCACTTTTATAAAAAATGTATATTCTTACTGTTGAATAAAAGCTTTTTTAAAAACAAAATTAGTTGTGTTGTTGAGCTGTTCGTGATTGGCCCATTCAGCAGCATCTTAATTAGCCATGAGGCTTTGTTTGTCCTCCAAACTCATTTGCATTCTGGGAGCTGGCTGAATGAACCTGGTGTGGGTAAAACTTTGGAGGTGATTATCTCAGAAACACAGTTTGCCACACCCTTGTCATTAACAAATCAAAGCTTTAAAAATATTTGCTTGATTTGCACAAGTGTCACCTGTCACCTGGTTTGGAAGCTCTGATTCTCCACTTTCAAATGATGCGGAAAAAAATATCTCGTTTTTTTCTGTCCATTTGTTCCCCAATGTGCTTGCGGTGTCCCCTTTATCCTGATTTGACGTCATTCGAACCCACCCACAACCCCCACTATCAGTATTTCAGCAGTAACAGCATTAGTGAGGATACGCTACCGGTAATCCATGTCCAAGTTGACCGATGGCGAGTGCGCCAGTGATAACCATTGGCATCCTTAGTAGATTGGGATGTCTGAAGAGAGCTTTAATTTTGTTTCTTATTTGTGCTATATAGATATATATATATATAGATTTGTGTCCTTTATCCCACTTCATCCCCTATTAAATTCCCAATGTGAAGGCCTCGAGCCTGCACTGATGCTTTCGTAGCGGACCTCCTTGTTTCCGTTGTGGTTCTGTGGCACTTGTGCCTCATTGACTTCCTTTCCTTTACATTTCTATCTGATGCTGCCAATTTCATTGTTATTTCATCTGTCTGACTCACTCTGCCCACTGCCCCCGCTGTCTTCCCTCATCAGGAGACGTTGCTTTAGGTTTTTCTTTGTCTCCGTCTTCTCATGGATGCCACTTTCACTGAAGAACGCATCCTTCAAATCCATGAAAAAAAACAAAAAAACCTTGCCAGCGTTAAGTTCCCCTACATTTCCACTTCACACCTTACAGTAAGTTCCCAATTACACACCCTTTGATTTAAATGAGTGAGATAAAGTTCATTCAGGAAAAAAATAAATAATTGATTGGAAGGTGAAAAAAAAATGTAATAGAAAATGTAGGAAAATGTTTTGAAAAAGCCATATACTTGAATATAGCCTTGAACATTAAATAAAGCTCTTTATTTCACTTTTCACTACATTCACTTTTATCACCTTGTCTTTGATGGTTGTATAAACTTCTTTAGCTTCCTTGGTTCTAGATGGGTTTTTTCCCTCCTGTGGTGAAGCTATTTCCGGTCAATGTTCAAGGCTGACATATTTAAGATAAGATAAAGGTACTTTATTAATCCCCAAAGGGAAATTCCAAAGTTGCAGCAGCAATGACATACATGACAAAACGCACATAATTTATAAAAACACATGTTTTTTAATCAGTTACTATATCTACATAATTAAACTAAGTGAAAGGTAAAGCTTAAAAGTGGAAGTTAATTGTAAATTAAAAATGTGCATTGTCATTCAGAGGAGTAGTTTCCTCTCCTGGCAAAGAGGGGAGTCATTGTAGGTGGCTATTCTGGTGGGCAGATATGACCTCCTGTAATGGTCCTTATTGCAGCGAAGCTGAAGGAGCCTCTGGCTGAAGAGACTCTGTTGTCTGACCAGTAGATTGTGTAGGGGGTGTGCAGTGTTGTCCATTATGCTTAGCAGCTTGTGCAACATCCTTCTCTCCGCAACCAGCTCTAGGGGCTCCAGAGCAGTCCCCAGCACAGAGCCAGCCTTCTTTATCAGTTTGTTCAGATTCTTGGAGTCGCTGGCTCTAATTCTGCTGCCCCAACAGGTGACTGCAAAGAAAATTGCACTAGCTACAATAGACTGGTAGAAGATATGCAACATCTTGCTGCACACATTGAAGGACTTGAGCTTCCTCAAGAAGTAGAGTCTGCTCTGTCCCTTCCTGTAGACAGTCTCAGTGTTGCATTTCCAGTCTGGGTGAATGCCCAGGTACCTGTAACCCTCCACTACCTCCACCTCTTCATCCAGGATGGAAATAATGTTCGGCTTTGTTCTGGTCCTCCTGAAATCTGCAACCATTTCCTTCGTCTTGGTGACATTTAGGAGGAGGTGGTTGTTTCCACACCATGCCACAAAGCAGTGCACCAGTTCCCTGTACTCAGTCTCCTGTCCACCAGTGATACACCCCACAACTGCAGAGTCAACAAAAATTTCTGCAGATGACAGGACACCGAGTTGTATTGGAAGCCTGAGGTATACGGGGTGAAGAGGAAAGGTGAAAGTACAGTCCCCTGCGGTGTTTCTGTGTTGCTAACCACCCGCTCAGACACACATTCCCTCAGCCACACAAACTGTGGTCTGTCTGTCAGATAGTCAATAATCCAGGAGGTTGTGGAGGTGTCCACCCTCATCTCTTGGAGCTTCCCTCGCAGCAGTGCAGGCTGGATGGTGTTGAAAGCACTGGAGAACTCAAAAAACATGATCCTCACAGTGCTGCCTGCTTTGTTCAGGTGAGAGTGGGCTCGCTGAAGCAGGTACAATGATGATGTCTTCAACAACTTTCTTCTTGGGGCGGTAGGCAAACTGCAGTGGGCACAGAGAGGTTCTCACCTGACGTGTGAGATTGTCCAATATCAGTCTCTCCAGGACTTAATGATGTGTGATGTTGAGGCAACCAGTCTGTAGTCATTGAGGTCAGATGGAGAGGATTTAGGCTTCTTAGGTACCGGAACAAGGCAGGATGTCTTCCAAAGCACTAAAACCTTCCCCTGGTTCAGGCTGAGGTTAAAGAGGTTCTGTAGAAGTCCAAATAGCTGGTCCACGCAAACCTTCAGGACCCTGGAGGTTATCCATCTTATTCGCCAGGGACCTCACATTCCCCATGACAATCGAGGGAAAAAATGGTTTGTATCTCCACCTCCTTGCTCTCCGCTTGACACCGGCCCTGCATCCCCGACGTCTTCTCTTCAACTCGTCAGGTATTTGGGGTCTCGCTCCAGGCAGCAGTGAAAGTTTGGAGAGCGCAATCAGCTCACAGTAAACAATACCCTGACTCCCGTTGCCATAGAAATCCGGAACAGAAAAAGTTAAAAGCGGTGGCAGTATCAAGAGAAATCCATTGAGCCGCACAGTCTCCATATAAGCATGAAAAAATGTTTCCGTATACAGTGTTTGCCATAAATGAAAGCGCAATATAAACACAAGAAAATACAAAAAACACAAGACGTTGACCGGAGCTACTGCAACAGGCTGCCACTAGCGCGGCACCACCTTCAAATTCAATCAGGCCATATTTGTTATTTATCCATCGATGTAACAACAACAATGAAGAGCGCTTCATTCACTAGATTAAATCAATTTGTTATAAAAAGGTTGTAATTGATTACGACAAGAATACGGCATATGTCGCTTTTTGCAGCATACCATTTGAACAAGAGCTTGAAATGTTTATCGTTTGTCTCAAGTCAAATATTCATGAAACATGGATGGCAGTGACGTACCACAACAGGGAGTGCCATACAATACATATAAAATAGTTAAAAAATGCAAAAATAATACATTTCTTTGCCATCCTTTGTGTGGCAATTGCCAGTCTCAGTATACTGCTCTGATGTACAATATCTTTTGAAGGGGCCATCACAATGTGACGTTCTCTCTGTTCCCTGCATGAAGTACCGGTTAAACCAGGACATAGCAAAACTGAAAGTAAGGACAGACAACCTGAATTCTATTGCGTTGTAATCTTGCATCCATCTTGTAGGTGACACAAAGGGAATGGGGATGTTCGTCTGGTACAGTACACAGCATGAGTAAACCAAAGCCCGCAGAGCAAAGGAGTAAAGCGCCATGGAATTATCCATCCAAAGGCATAGCCGTCTGTCCTTCTGTCCTCTATCTATCTATCTGTAAATCAAGTAGTACTATTTGTTTTTACTACAAAGGTTTTCTGTGTAAATGAGAGAATCAGGTCATAATAATGGCTTGAAGTCTACAACCACCACGTATCTATAAGACAGACATACTGTATATGCAACGTACAGTATGTGTGTGAGTTTCCACTCAGATTTGGTCCCTCAAAATATATACCTAGGAAGACACATTACACACTACTTCTCAGAAGGATGCCACCTGCCTTCTACAGCTTGTGAATAAGTGTGTCTGTGTGTGTATGTGTGTCCATCTGCCTGTATTGATTTGCTCAATGTTTATTACTGTCCATTGTAGCAAATAAGCACTGCATGCATCAAAGGATCTGTTAATGGTAATCGATCAGCCAGTCAGCCAAGGCGGAGAATGATACCAACTCAATGCATCCTGGTAACAACAATTCCAGCTAACTGCACACTATGCCACTTGCAAATTAGTATTAATGGTACATCAGATGGCTGCATACTGTTGCTGAGCCCGGTGTGTCAGTCAGTCTGTTAGCCCCAGCACAGACGGTCGCGTTCAAAGTCAAAGGTGGATGAAGCGTTCGTGCGTGCGCCTTTGACTACTTGGATGATTTGCTACCTTCCCTGCACTCACTGCCTTTCTCTTTGCCCCCCCCCCCCCACCCACAACCCAGCTACAACCTTCAGCTGACGCTTGGCTTCCCCTGCAGGGAGGTGGGTGGGGCCCTAGACAAAGCACCAATCCATTATTTGACTGGTACACAGGATGAATTCTGAGCAGGCACAAAACATATTAGTTAGCGGTGGCAGGAGGCTCTAAATCTGTGCAAGTCTGATGTAGAGATGGGGTCTGATATCGTCTAAATTTTGCAAAAATTATAACAACCCATTTTTAAAGCAACTGATGATGACTGACAAAAGCAAAAGAGCGATCACAGTAAAATATTTATTTCCTAGTGAAGGTTGACAACAATGTGCTGAACTGAAAATACATCATGATTTATGTGACTCTTATTTATACACTACTGTACATATAGATGTTGAGGTAGCCTGAATTGGTCCACTGTCATTGGACAAATTTGCCTGTCGACTGGTTATTTTCATGCTACATGAAGAATGACGTTGCTACATTATTTCAGGGCAGTTTGAGCCCTTTTGTGATACGTTCCTTTCAGTCATTACATCAAAATGAATTTAACTTTACGGGATTTTCAAGTTTGTGTGTTTTCTTTAATTGAGCAGGTCTGGTCTGGTATTCATAATGCACTGTGAGTATATCATTATACAAGTGTATATCAGTACACAATGGCATCGTTTATTACAGAACATCTAAGTACATATACAGTTTGCAAGATGTAAGCCACAAGTTGCCGCACTGAAAGGTTTTTCACATTATTGTTTAGTTGGATAATGAATCAAGCTTCCTTACACTGGCATCTTTGGCAGTTTGTACTGTTTGCATTTTGGCTTTTGGCTACTGTTAGGACTTTTGAGCAGGAAGATTCAAGGCGGTACTACCACTGCACACTAAAATCCGAGAATGACTTGTTCTTTGTCGCCAAGGAATAATTATCATGAAAAATTTGCAGATCAATTTCTCAGGGGTTTAAGCTATTTGCTTTGACTGTGTGACCAAAAATTGTACATTTACTTTTATGTGCTGTTTTTTTTGCAATTGAAATAGGAGATATCAATTTAGAGAACAAAGAAAACAAAAAAAACCACTACATCAGCTATGGCTAAGTAATACACGTGAGAATCGATAAGGTTGAAATGCTTTTTTATACAAGGCCTCGTTCGTGATACTTTGCAAGATAAAGATTTTATGTAAAACAAATAGTCATCAAAATGTGCATTTGAGAAGTCGCCTGTCTTTCAGATGCACTCCAGTTGAGAGGGAGGACTTGTGTGGGCTCAAACAATTAATAAAGTGTAAGTCATTACACCTCGCTGAATGTCAAGAGGCTGCTCTGGCATGCAAGACGACCATTAGCAGGGGCAGTAGACAGCCCACACAGTGAATTCATAAGCTCCAACGCTGCTATTAGTCACTCGCTAAAAAGTAGGTAAGGCTAGGTCAATGTCAGAGCATATTAATGTCAGATCTAGATTCACATGTGTGTGTATGCTCTCTCTCTCTCTCTCTCTCTCTCTCTCTCTCTCTCTCTCTCTCTCTCTCTCTCTCACACACACACAACTACACATCCCCAGTCATGTACAAATGCACGCAGACCCACAAAATGTCCAAGGCCATGCACGCACATACAGGCATAGCAGGTTGCACCACACATATGCATGCACATACTGTACAAACACACTCTCTTAATGTGCACGCACGCACGCACACACGCACACACGCACGCATGCATACTAAATAACTCTCTGACAGACAAACACACACACACATAGACACAAACACACATCCATCATCCACTCTATCCACCTCCATTTGCCTCAGACACATCACAAAGTAAGCCTGTGAGTGGTGTACAGAAGTGGGCTGAAAGATCTAGTGGAGGGAGAGAGAGAGGAGGTAAAAAAATAAAAAAAGCAGAAAGCAGAAGAGAGAAGTTGGGACTGAACAGAGTTTTCCCGTCCATGGCATGGCAACATCCGCTTTCTCCGTCCGACCTAGAGTTCTTGCTCTCTTAGCGGGCCTGTATAACTGTGTCTACCCAGCTCAAGGCGCCATAAGCATAAAATTATATTGAAGGGCTCTTGGACCTAATAAGCCTGATGATAAAGCAGCCATTAACGTTGTCTATGTGCGAATGAGCTTATCTCTCCATGCAAGGCATACGTATACAAAGTAAGCCTTTGACGACACTCTTTTTCAGGGCTCCTGTAAAAAAATTACTTTTATTTGAAAATGTGGCTTACCTCGTTGATGAGGAACTGTAGTTGGAGGACGGCCGCTCCGCTCTCATGCTGACAGAAGCAGTCCACCCCTGGTCTCCCCAGTCTGATGATACCATAGAGTCAAGGACGTATACAAGAGAAAGCAACACAATACAGAAGGACGCAGTAGAAAAGTAAAAAGACAAGCAAGCAACACACACCGGCCGTCCGTTCTCAGGAGGCAACAATTTGCTAGCCGTTTTTCCCATTCACACAAGCACCTCTCCACATCTGGCGTCAGTGAGGAACTCTTGTCAAATGTTCTCTAAAAGTCACATCCCCTCCGCCACTTAGAAGTTGTTTCTCAGCTCATTTCACATGTCTTTTTCTGGGGTAATGTGTTTAACCTGCCACAGCGCAGGACGGCATTGCTCTACGACAATTACCAACCAGCCATTCATTCAATGAGTCGTATGATTGGGGACTTGGGAGCGCTGAGAACAGGGCAGGGGGAAGTAGAGCTGAAATTATTGCACCAGACAGTGGAGTAGTTTATGTTTAGGTTATTGTTTTGTGTGTTTAATATACTGTAGGAGTCTAGTAAATCTAATGGCTTATTTATCAACTTATTAAAAAAACAACAACAATGTTTTCATTCAATTCATCTATCTATTTGTATATCTTCTTTGATTACGCATTCATGTTCAGGGCCATTGGGGGTATGGGGACAATTTCCAAATCAACACAATAGGACAAACCACAGCCCATGTTTTCAAAGCAATTACGCACAATTTTGAGGTAGTATTCTACATCAAGTAAGGCAGCCCAGATCCTACCTTACTATGACCTTAAAGGGGCAACTTGCAGGTTGGCATACCTAGTGAATTAATTTGTGGAGAAATTATGTAGCAAATAGGAAAAATAAAAAGTGTGTGTGTTTTTTTTTTATATTAGATTTTTTTTGCTTAGAATTACAGCTGGACTCATTTTGCAATGCAATTGGCCATGCTTAGCTAAAAATCGGACATTGCCCAAGAACTTGAACATGACGTCATGTAGGGGAGAGGACAGAGATATTACGACAGTGAACGGCAACTCAGCAAGAAGAAGAGCTGTGGAGAGACACTCACACAGTGTTTTTATTATAATATTTAGATTTATTTCCGTACGTTTCCTACTTGTATGAATCGAGAGACTCTCTCCTCTGGCTCTCTCACCATAAAGATGCTAAGAAAAGGAGGGAGTGTTTTATTTTAGATTTTGATCCATTTTGTTTCCTTTGTTTCCCACTTGATAGAAACAAATAGCACTCCCTGCCGTGTCAGGCAGGTCTCTCCGTCGTTCTCTTCAACTTTACCGCGGTCTCCGTTTGTATGGGACTGATATTTTGTGAAGACTGGATTTTTTTTGTGTAAATACTCTTTACTTCTAAATAATAAATCCTGCACTTCTATAACGGGGAGAGTTTCCGCCTTTCCCCCTCCACTCTGCTTTTCAGGTGCTTGTGCAGCCACTGCCAGCCTATGGCCTCGGCTGTGTTGTTCACATCTAAACTGCTCAGTACATCAAATGGATGATGCTTTCAATACCAATCTGATTATTACACTAAACAAAGTGTCCCCTCTCAAGGTCAAAAAGAGATTGTGGAAGTGGTATTCATCCCCACGGATAAATAGTTCCTTCCAGAAGCTCAAGCGATCACGTAGAGCAGCTGAACGAAAATGGAGAAATTCTTGAATCGAGGTCCATCGTAGCATTTATAAAGAATCCTTATGTGTACAATGCGCTACGTGCTGCAAGAAAAGGCCATTCTCTAAGATTATAACAGAAAGTCCAAGATCCAAGAGGTTATTTGTCCCATACATATGTATATGCTCAGTGGGAGTAACCCTAAAATACTGTTTTCCACCACTGACCAACTGCTTAATCCCGATCCTGTTCCTGACATTTGAAGCTTGTATTTTAATCTTTCACAAAATGTAAGGAATTTGCAACGTTCTTTCAAAGCAAAATTACAACTATCAGAGCGAGTATTACATCGGCTGCTGGAAACTCTAATAGTCAACCTGAAGGTTTATGGATGTGGTGAGGGAGGACATGCAGGCGGTTGGTGTAAGGGAAGAAGATGCGCAGAACAGAAGGTATTGGAGGCAGGTGATGCGCTGTGGCGACCCCTAACGGGAGCAGCCCAAAGGAAGAGGAAGAAGATGAAGAAGAAGAAGACGATAAAGGAAAAGCATCCATGGACCTTTCAGTACTATTTCTGTTGCAGAGCTCTGCAGGATTGCAATAGAGAGTACATCTTCCACCTGCTCTCTTGATCCTGTCCTCCTATATCTTTTTAAAAAGGTTTTCAATACTGTCTCAAGCTCTGCTCTGAAAACCATTAATGCGTTACTTGACTGTTTTTTTTCCTCATGTTTTTAAAAATTGCTGTCGTGAAGCCACTGTTGAGGAAAGCACACTTGGACTGTGAGGTCCTTGGTAACTACAGGCCCAAATCCTTTTTCTTTTTTTGAAGGAAGGTTGCTTGAGAAGTAGTCTGTAACCGAATTCACAACTTTGTAAATGAAAACAACACTTTGAAGAAATTCCAGTCGGGTTTCAGAGCCAGTCACAGCACAGAAACTACTCTTACCAAAGTAATCAATGATATAAGAGAAGACTTAAGGCTGATGTCAACATGGTTTCAATTCTTTTTCTTTTGGCCTTGAGCGCAGCATTGAGACCATTGATTACAATATTCTTAAAGATCGCCTGGAGAGCTAGGTTGGTCGGTCTGAATGTGTCATGAACTGGGACTACATTACAGGGAGAACATCTCATCTGTCTTGGAGTATCAGATAAACTTGATAGAATTTCTTGTGCTGCACAGGGGAACTACTTTGCTCTGACTACCTGTCTACTTGCTATAAATGATTTGATGAGTAGAAATGTCCGAAAATGAAGATAAGACTTTTGGTCGGCCCCAAAGCCAAAAGGGACGAACTCTCTGTAAGACTTGAGTGTTATTCTAGATTCTGATTTATGATTGAACTCCCGCATTAAGAAAGTGAGCGGTACAGCATTCGTTCATCTTAGAAACATTGCCAAAATTCAATTCAATTTTATTGTCATTGACACAATGTGCAGGCATATAGGTAAACAAAATGAATGGTCTTGAATCGACACTTGGCACCCCACTGCGGCAGTGAGGTTGTTGTTCTTTTTGTTAATTTTTTTTTATTTTGTTGTTCAACAGAACCCAACACACTTTTGGAAAGGTCTCATCTTGTAGGCTAACATATGTCAATGTGATACATTTGAGTGGACCCTAAACTGAGATATTGACCTTTGAACCCTGACCAGAGGTCACATTTGAAGCCCTATAACTCGGACAGCTCTGGGGCACCACTTAAAATGGCCTAACGTATAATTCAGGGCCTTGCAAATGACCTATGTTAATACTGACAATGCAGGTATATTCCCAGATTAAATTAGCCCCTAGTAACACATACATGTCGTTTTTCACTCATATCTTCTTTTCCTTTTTATGTTTATTATATAATAATTACCTTACCTATGAGGCGGTTGCATCAAGATGCATACCTAAATAGCACAAAATTGTAGGTTTTAGGGTTATGGTTACAGTAGGTTAGTGTTAGGGTTCCAAAGGTTTAAATAATTGCGGAAATATTATGCAATGTATATCATTTGTTTTTGCTCCTGTAGAAGCCAGAAATCTGTATGATATCAACCTTGTTTTAAGAAAAATATGTTTTATTCACAATTTCATGGAGAAGTACTACACAACCCATAATCCTAAGTGTAACAGCAACGTCTCTGATTGGTGGAGCTCGCTGTTACCATTGAAATGTTTACTGCACTGGCTGATGGGTACAATTGCATTTTCAGCCTGGCGCACAAACGCTGACATTTATATACAGTTAAATTGTTTCTATGAATTTTATTCATACTGAGGGTATGACCCTATATCCCTATTCTCTTGAATTTAATAGACCATTCAGAGAAAAAGCGAAACCAGAACCAGTTATTTGTAGCATGAAAAAAGTCAGACAATCGTTCAATAGATTCATTTTCATTGCTATGAGCACAGAAAAGCGTGAGACCGGGTTGGGCTTTCGACAGCGTGGTTTAGAAAGGAGATCGCAAGGAGCAGTTCGCAAAGCGTGATCTCATGCTATTTGACATCAGACGTCCTTCTAAATTCAGCTTTAAACATGCTCCATGGCAACATATTGCCTTTCTAATTTTACAATTTTGTTGTTCAAGATGAGTTCATTTAACATGTCACGTGTGCCATGCTAAGCATCAGGTTTGTATTCTGTATCACTAGCAATTGAAGTGTGCTGAAAGCTGCATATTTATTACACCATTCAGAGTGGGACGGAAGTGCAAGCCTCAAGCAGATCCCCTCGTAGCAGGTGGAAATCAGCAGGAGAAGGGGAAATGACATGCCAAGAAAAGCAAGCCAAAGCCGGATCTAGGGACAGTTTTTTTAAATTGTAGACGCCACACAGAATTGCTTCCTAACTGTCTCTGATATCATAGAACACAAATGTCACAAGCATGGGCAGAACTCGACGGCAATCTTGCCAACTATGTATGACATCTTTGTGACAACACAAGGACAATATCCCCCAGGGTTCACACAGCGCACCACCAGGATTACTGACGCAAACGTTGCACTTTCTAATTCGCTAACCGTGCACAAGTATTAACTGATGTTGGTTACCACGGTGTGTTTTGAAGCTAGTGGCACATTGGCAATATTGGCATATTCCCAAGAGGGTGGAAAGAAATTACCACTATTAACTAGAACTCTACTTTAAAAATGTCTTTATGTTATAATTTATTGTATGCCCCAAAAACCTTGCTCTGCCACGAAAATATAACCAATTCAGACACTTCCTACACAACTTAATGTGAGTTAAATAAGTTTCAGTTATATCTCATGTACCAAACATCCAGCCTAAGGGATCTTCTTTTTTACTTCTGTACATAGAAAAAAACCCGACCGGATAATTTCAACTGATAAGGAGGCAATCTGTAAAAGGAACCAGGACAGAGCTGGAACTAGGGCATAGCTTCAGAGATTGTTTTCTCAAAAAGGCCCAAACTTTTGATCTAATCTTGCCCCGTGTATCATGGTGGTGTCATACAAGGTGCCAGCAGGTGGATGTCAAAAAGAATTGTCACCACAATCCCTTAACCCTCAATGCCTGAAATGTCTCTGCAGATGGTCCCATCCGACACACGGGTTCAGGGAGTGAGATGGAGACTGAGTGGCAGTGGGGGGCCGACAAGGCTGGAGTTTTATTATAGAACACTCAAACATAAAGGCTCGCTGGCCAAAACGGGAACATAAAGTATCTGATGCGGTCCGCAGTTTCTCCTGCACCACGCGTCCTCACTGCAAGACAAACAACACGTAAGAACTCTCCCAGCTGACTCCGGCCAATCAGTGGCAACGGGCTGATCGGCCGAGTCAGAACAGCTGCGCCAGTACGGGACTAAGCCTGCGCTGTACGCCGCAGACGCCGACTTAACCACGCCCCCTCATCGGCCACAGTCTCTCCGTCTGCTTTTTTTAAAATGAAGAATATTATCATTTTATTTAGAAGCCACGACAGCACAATTACTTCCCATGAGGATTCGGAGCTTGCGGATCCAGTTCTGTTAGCCAGTTCGACGACACCACAAGCCTCCACGCCCTCATAGGTTTTGCCTATTTAAGCAGCCAATTCCTACTGCCCTACCTGCTTTGCTGCCTCCCTCCACCTCCCTTGCATCCACCCGTTAGGCTCGACTCTTCTATCAAATGGGGGCATTCAAACTCGTCGCTCCTACATTTCTACCTCATGAAGTATGTCTATGTGTGCCGTACGCCTCGCCAGTAGAGATGTGCAGTACAGTCCAGAAGCCAACCTCAAACCATGCGAAGATCATTTTAACGTGAATCTAACAGTTGTCTGCCAGAAATTCAGATAAAGGAAAACAAAAAAGATGTATGCCACTATGTTCATAGAAACATGACAACAACACTATTCAAGCAGGATTTGTGAATGAGGCCCGATGTCTCTGGCCACCACACAAGAAAGCAGAGAGGACCATTTGTATTATTTTCTCCGCCCACAACATTTTTCATTGTTGTTGTTTTTTTTGTGTGTGTGTTTTGCTTTGTCTGTAGGCCCTCCGGGCGCCGATGCGTGGAACTCGCTCCCTCGCCGAGGACAGTTATGGAGGCTGCCATGTGGGTACTGCTGTGTTCCGATATTCAGCTTAGGGCGCTTCGTGCCTGCTGGGCCCTTATTTTCCTAGTTTTCTGTCATATGAAATGGAACGTATCAATTTGCAACACAAACAACAAAATCCGATTACGGAGTCACGCTTCACACGCACACACACACACACACACACACACACACACACACACACACACACACACACAGACACACACACACACACACAGACACAGACACACACACACACACACACACACACACACACACACACACACACACACACACACGTTATAGTGGTACAGTTATATTAACCTAAGCCGCATGCCTTCTCTTAAAATCGATATTCTATATAGAATAAATGTAAAATTGGCCCTGGCGGTGTCTGCTGATTATTGTTAACGGGATAATTGATTGTACTTTATATCATTTTATGCTATGCTATAACACGCATCGCCATACTGATAACCACCATGACTGCATCGGCAAATTGGATCTTAATTGATTTCGAGAGCAATTTTGGGCTTGTTTAATTTACCTTTTGACTGTAATTCGATTACTGATGCAAGACGCAAACAATCTCAAAGTGAGTAATATCAGATTGACTTTTAAAGGTCATAACCCACCCACCCGCTCTCTTTTCTCTCACCCTCTGTCTCTCACCAACCCCGGTCTCACACTTTTTCGTGCTCATTGTCACGAAAATGTATCTATTGAATTGTGTCCCAGAGCAGGACAAATTTCCTTCTGACTAGCATGAAATAAAAGCTTAAATAAAAGGATACTGGTTTCCCTTTTTTTCTGAATGGTCTAACTTCAAGGGTGGATGAGGATAGGGAATTCACAGACACTATTTAACTGTATATAAATGTCAGTGTTTGTGTGCCTGACTGAAAAATGTAATGTACCCATCAGCCAGTGTGGATTGGCCACTTAGGATTATGGATAGTGTTGTATATTCTCCATGAAATCGCAAATAAAACATATTTTTCTTAAAACACGATTGATATCATGCAGTCTTGTGGCTTCTTCAAGAGCAAAACCATTTTTTAAAATAGATATCCTAATATTTACACAATTATTTATAAATGTTTCAAACCCTACTGCTAACCTACCATAACCATAAAAACTAAAACTCTGAAAAATTTCATGCATGTGTTATTAAGGGTTAATTTGATTGGGGAATATACCTGTATTGTCAGAATTTACAGAATTTATTTATTTTAAGTAATTTGTAAATCCCTGAATTATATGTAAGGCAATTTTTTGCCCCTATTGACACTATCACCACTCTAAAAGTACATGTCCAGAGCTGTCCAAAACAATTGACCTTATTTTGGTAGCACTTAAAATGGCTGAACATATAATTCAGTGCTTGGCAAATTACATATGTAAATTCTACATGGGCAGCTTTATTCCCAGACAAAATTAACCGATAGTAACATATGCATCTTGTTTATAAACCATACCTTCTTTTCCTTATTAGGTTTGTAATAATATAACCACATTACCCATGAGGCAATTGCATAAATATGCAAAATAAAATAGCACAGAATCATAGTTTTTAGGGTTAGGGTTTAGGGTTTAGGGTTAGGGTTTCAAATGTTTATAAATAATCATGTAAATATTACGTAATAGATATAATAATTTGTTTTTTTCTCCTGTAGAAGTCAAAAGTCTGTATGATATCAACCTTGATTTAAGAAATACATATTTTATTTGCAATGTCATGGAGACTACACTGCTCATACTCCTAAGTGTACGGTGACATCTCTGATTGGTGGAGCCTGTTGTTACCATGGAAATGTGTTTTCAGCCAGGTGCGCAGGGCTGACATTTATACACAGTGAAATTATACCTATGAATCTAATTCATAATGAGTGTATGACCCTATATCCCTACACTCGCCCAACCTTGAATGTAATAGACCATTCAGAGGGGGAAAAAAAAAAAAGTGAAACGAGCAGACTGCTTTTATTTCATGCTAGTCAGAACAAAATTGAAACCCACCACCTTAGTTTACGTTACTTTTAGTGTATGTATCTGCGCCCATCTCCTTCCCCATGCCCCCTGCTTCTGAAGTCGAAGAAAATCTCCCCATTCATTTAACTTGGTTAAGATTTTGTTTTGTGTAGCACAAAAAATGTCCCCACTCAAATTAATTGGTTTCAATTTAGTTATGTGTAGCACGAAAAAAGTCGTACAGTCCTGCTCTGGGAGACGATTCAATAAATTAATTTTCGTGACTATGAGCACCAAAAAGTGTGAGACCAGGTTACTCACACACATATACACACACACACACACACACACACACACACACACACACACACACACACACACACACACACACACACACACACACACACACACACACAGGGCCAAGTTTGTTTTAAATCAAATGCGAATTCTACTATTGATTTTATCCCTCTTCTCCCTTTCCTCTCCCCTGTCCTCTGTCTCTCAAGCGCTCCACCTCCCTAAGACGTCAAACCCCCCCCCCCCCCCACAACCCCACCCCACCTCACCCCCAACCCCGCCCTGGACGCTCCACGCATGTCGATTTAACCAACAAAGTGGGTGGCAGAAAACAAGTAGCTGGAAAAGAGAAGGGAAGAGAAAAGGGAAAATAAAACAGCCTGCTTTCATGGAAGGGCAGTATCCACCGAGTAAAGGCTGCTTTATAGTTCTGCGTCGGAGGTACACCGTGGGTCTCTACGTCGCTGCTGTAGCCTACAGAGGACCCCGTCGCAGCCAACCTGCACCTCTCCAGAAATGTGACTACACATCGGGACTGCGCAAGAGCTGTGATTGGTCCACTTTTTCCAAAAGTCTTAATTTCCGGGAACAGTGAGGGGAAAAAAAATGAAGCCGATCAAAAAGAGGCTGGCTGAGGAGGCTTCGAAAATATGTCAATTTATATAATTATTATATTTATATTTCGTTATAATTTGCGGTATGAAATATCCGTGAACATCGGCTGTGACACCATGTTTCGTTTTTATTATGTCCGTGCAAGTTTTTATTACGTCCGTCGAGCATTTTGGCAGTCTATGCGCATAATCACCGACGCAGAACCATCAATACAAGCACTGGCGTAGACACCAATGGCGTCCCTACGGAAGATATTACATTTTGATGCGGAACTATAAAGCAGCCTTAAGGAAAGTCCTTTTTCCCCAATCTCCCAGCCTGTATGTCACACTCCAACCAAAAGGAAATGCTATCCGTCGGTCAGCAGCAAGTTTCCCTCTGAAAGTGAAGATTATTCGTAGGATCAAAGGTTCGACCTTGAGAGTCGGTTCTTTGACGACTCACTCCGTGAAAGGAGTCATTCGATTTTTCTTTGCTCGACTCTTTCGACCCCGTGACGGAGGGAGGTCTTTCTGTTTTGTCCATTGTTTGACATCTATCTGTTGGCTTTCATAGACGTCAATATGTAAGGTTGCTTACTTGGACTATGTAGCAACAGGCGTGTCTGCGTGCATTGAAGTTTAGAAATATCGCTTTAAAATGTTCAAAATAACTACACAAATCTTTGTTTTACCCCACTCAAAATAGCTTGCCGTTTGTGAGCTATGTGTTTTGATAATTAAATCATGTCCTTTTATAGAACCTCCCAAAATAAAAAAAATAATACAGGCCAATAAATGTATTTTTTTTGTTTTGTTTTTGTATGGGTCCATACACCACAAAACAACCAATTTTAACTTTATTTCTCTTTAAAGAAAAATATAAACACAGAGAACGAGTGATCAACCAGCGGAAAACTGAACCACAGCATAACTTGAACGCACCAGGGCAACTGAGAACCTTTCGGCAGAGCAAGCCCATAAATTAGGGCCGGGCGGCTCCATTTAAAACCAACAAGGAGGGTAATGCCGCTGCAAAAGACTCAGAAACCGCAAGCAAGATGGAGGGGGCTCCTGTTGTCCGCCGTTGTCCATGCGTGAGTTCATTCAGGGGGGAAGTGGGAGGGAGTATGCGGGTATTTGTTTGTTCTGTTTATTTATTATCACCGCTCAAAAGTATTATTGTCTGCAGAGAGGGAGTGAACGTGTCTTGCATACAGACAGACAGATGGGGACAGGGAGTGGGCTTGGGTGGGATTAGGAGTCTGTGACCATGAGTCTGTCTCCAAGCAGTCAAGAGAGAGAGAGAGAGAGAGAGAGAGAGAGAGAGAGAGAGAGTCTGCCCCTTTTTACATCCCCCCTCCTTCTCTCTCTCTCTCTATCACTGTAACAGGTGACACGGAACACATTTTGCGCTGCAAAAAAACACAGCCTGGCTAAAACAACAAAATAAATCCCTCACAAAGCCGACCTAAGTGCCGTAAAAACCCACGGTGTCTTCCATTTAGAGAGCTTGCGCATGTCAACGTGGAGATAAGAACCCAATCGCTCACCGATAGGAGCGAATAGAATTGAGAAATGGGCGCGTTGACCCGCTTGTGACATTCGTTGACTCTGCTTTAATGGCAAGTTAAGTAGAAATCACTTTGGGGAATCTGGGCTGCAGCGCCTTTGTCACTCATAAGCACAAGTACCCAAGATTCAAGCATTACAATTTCTACGAGGCCTCTAATGTAGCCATCGTAGAACAAAAGACAGAGACAGCCAGACAGACAGAAAAACACATTCAACATCATCTCATTGAGGGAGTACAGCACTATCCAAATGGGACTATTTAAAGTACTAATTGTGTTTCTAAATGGGTATTGTGGCAGTTTTGCCCACCAGTTTATTGTGGAGAGTGGGCCAGCTGGAATTGGCCCAGGAGCAGATAGAACACGTCATGACAGGGCTCCTATCCTGGGTGCATGTGGAGATGGGGGTTTTATCTTTTGCTCCTTCGACCAACCAATGAGCAACAGGAATGCAGCCACTCTGATCAAATCACCTAGATCCGGGTCAGGTGCGACTGCTCAAACCAGACCAACCCCACACCACAGGAATTTTGTGTTGCAAAAGTCTGGAAATGCTTCTAAAACTTTAAAGCCTGGTTTCTCTGAACTTCTCTTTCCAAAACCTTAGGCTCTGATTCTATACTTTCATATGCTCTGACTTGCTCTGACCCAGTCGTTGAGCCATCACAATTTGGCCCTTGTCAAAGTCACTCAGATCCTTACGCTTGCCCATTTTTCCTGCTTCCAATACATCAACTTCAAGAACTGACTGTTCACTTGCTGCCTAATATATCCCACCCCTTGACAGGTGCCACTGGAACGAGATGATCAGTGTTATTCACCTCACCTGTCAGTGGTTTTATGGTGTGTGTGTGTGTGTGTGTGTGTGTGTGTGTGTGTGTGTGTGTGTGTGTGTGTGTGTGTGTGTGTGTGTGTGTGTGTTAGTATGTGTGTGTGTGTGTGTGTGTGTGTGTGTGTGTGTGTGTGTGTGTGTGTGTGTGTGTGTGTGTGTGTGTATGTGTGTGTGTACACAGCATGTTCCACAATGCCAAAAATAAGCCCCAGTAGAAAATATTGTATCTAATGAGTTGCTCTTGACTCACCGCTGTTGGATAAACAGTCAAATTGGATCGACATTAAAAAAAAGTGAGTTTTTGGAGTTGCAAACAATGAGCTCAAATCAGCAGAGACTGTCTGCATGTAAGTGCGTGTGGATGTGTGTGTGTGTGTGTGTGTGTGTGTGTCTGTGTGTGTGTGTGTGTGTGTGTGTGTGTGTGTGTGTGTGTGTGTGTGTCTGATTATCTTGGCAGCAGCAGCCGTCAAATCTGTCGCTCCAACAAAAAGGGAAAACGGCGATGAATGTTTCCGTTTGTTATCACAGTGGGAACGCGCCGCGTAGGGAAGGAGAGAGGGGGAGTGCAAGCTGAGACACAGGTTTATTGCCCTGACGCCATGAGGCCTAGCTAATTGCCATCGCCTTAATTGCCGCAGTCAACACTAAAGACGGGAGCCAGAGCCATGCGCGCTGCAAGGCGGGCATAACCAGGGCACAAGGGCATAAACACAAGAAAAATAGCAACACACAAACACATGTTTAAATTCGATAACGTCATATTAAAGGGGGAAAGTTGAAATCCTGAACAGGTGTTCAACAAGGTGACAAAGTAATTAGACGGCAACGATAGGTGTCATTGGTGCTTTATTGCATGGTCGTGGCTAAATCTGGCTCCACAAACCAGGACCGATGACTGTATTTAAGTGTACAATGTGATGCCCTTTACCCTCATAATGAAGTCCAAATGTGATGATTTGGGTTATTAGAACGTTTTGGAATTTCACTGATTGCAAAGTGAAACCACAGACTGTTCAGGAAGTTAACATTGTTGTAATGTTGTATAACATTGACACGTCTTCTGTTGCAAAAACATTGAGCGGTGGGGGGTTGGGGTATGCCCCATAATACCTTAACAAGTGGGACTTGCTTGGCTCATAACAGGATAGCTACTTCGGAACAAAACAAAATGTGACGGTGTGGTTGAAGAAAAAAGGAGGGAAAGTCCAATTTGCTGAGTGCACAGCCAGCGTGCAGTTGCGTGGACATAAAGTGTTACCATAAGGACAGTCAGTTAGGATAAAACTGGCTTCTGCCCTCACAAACGAGTTTCCATCTTCTGCACTGACCATCTGCAGGTCAGTGCAGTGTCGGCATCAAAGGCGATGATGAAATAGAAAGAAGAGAGGAGAGGAGTAACAGGTAGAATGAGGGAGAGTGAGACAAAAGGAAACAAAGGCGGCTTCTGGCACATTCTCCTCCTCCGTGCTCGTCACGTTCACAGGGGAAAGGGCTTGCGTAAAATCACCAATAATACCGTCACCGCTAAAAATAGGCGATTGACACCTTTCCCATTGGCAGGAGAAATGCCGTTTTATTCTGGTGCGTCACATTTGACACCACAAACACGTCGGAAAAGGAACAAACAAACAACGATCGAACGTGAAAAAAAAAAGTATTTTGAGTTGTACAAAAGAATCGGATCGTTCGCACATGGATACTGGGGAGCGGGGAGCGGGGATGAGTGGGGAGCGTGGGGGTTTTCCGCTGTGCTCCCCACGGTGCGATACCCAAACTCAAGACATTTCACGGTCCCCCATGCGGAAAAAAGTCATTAACTTCTCATTTTTGTTTTGGATTCTAAATGGGATACAAAATGATGGAAGGATACACGGATATTCCTGTCTATTTATGTGCCAACGTCCGTAATTTCAATGCACGTGGCAATACGCAGGTAAAGGGGCCAAAACAAGTCAACCCGGGTATCACATCAGAGCCAGTCGGAGGTGGGGCAGATTAAAACCTATGTCTATTTGACCCGGGACTGAGACCCGTTTTTTTACCTTCCCACTGGTGACAAATGCCGGATGTTAGGGAGTGTTACCGGATTTTTGGTGCAGTGGGAACAAGGTATAATTGTTCCACAATTATCTAGTCAAAAATGATGGACTCCAGGCGCATTGAATCATCCGTGTTCTGGCAGGAAGCCTTTCCCGCCATTACCGTCCTTGGATGGGATCTGTTGTAATAGCCAACGCATATTCCTGTGACAGAATGTCTTCGTCCTACATCTTGGAAAAATAACTTCCCTGCATTTATATTCACCATTCATCATCTCTATTCAATCATTTAATTTCTTCTCTCTCCCTCTCTTGCTCTCTCTCGCTCTCGCTCTCGCTCTCTCTCTCTCATCTCGTCTGACATTGTTTTGTGGCCAGGGGCATGCGGCATAATTGAAGATGACGGCCAATTTTACTTTTGACAGCGGCAAGTTGCCGTAGTCTCATTTTTTGTCTGGCGACAAACACCTACGCCTGCACATACTGCATTCCTGAATCTATAATATGGTACAACAGTAGATGTGTTTGTGTGCAAGGTTGTGTGTGTGTGCAAGATTTAATAATCACGAACAGGCTTCTTCAATGTATGCCAGTTGTCCTGCCCTGCATCCCGTGCAAATACCCGAACGCCCACCACAGTGGTCTCTTTCGTTCGGACAAAGCTTTGACTTCCATAAAAGCTTCTGTAACTTTCTATTGTATGGTTTCATCTATAGTGGACTATAAGAATGTCATAGTGCTGATGTCATTGCTGCAGCAGGCTCCATTCTATTCTGTTAGTATCCCTGGGGAGGGTTCGGTCACCGCTCCCCGCTGCATGCTTGCCTTGACAAGCAGGGAGCTCCCAGAACAGAAGCCATATCGCCGAACATTAATTGCATCGATCGTTGCTCTCGATGTAATAAACTTTGAGGAAAGTGCCCCTGGCATGGAGTGCCTTTAAGTTTGGACTGCTTCAAAGTATCTCCCCAAATAGTAATTCAATCCGCCACATTACATTTCCACCCCTCCACCGAGGCGTGTCACCGCAGTCCGCCGAAGGGAGACACAACAATCTACAGCTGGAAAGGACAGCCCATCTGTCTGCTTTGGCAGAAGCTAGTCCCAGTCTTGGCACAAACAGTATTAATTCTGCTTTAAATCTTTAAATACAATGTTTGAATACATGTCGCACACCTGGGATGCAAGCAGAACAGATCAGTGATTTGCAAACATCAGATCGGTGTGTGGTAGGGAAGAGTAGCACACTCTTCACAATCAGCTGAGCTGCTAGTATCAACAGCAATTTGGAATTCAAACAAAATGAAATTCTATGCTAAATCTAAACTCTGTAACTTCTTACCATGGCCAAAGAGGTGATTCTGAAAATGGGGTGCGCAGACCCCCAGGGGTCAATGGCACTTAGCCATTGACCGTGTCCGTGAAAGGGTTTTGAAAAAGATGAATGAAAAAAACCAAAAAAAACCTTTCAAATTATTATTATTTTTTTTTGTGTCCTTTAAAGGGGCACATCTCCAAAATTTTAGAAATATAATAATCTTCCAGTGCTCTTTTTATACTTGAGTACATTTACCTTGATTTGTGTGTTAGGGCTAGAGTAGGCCTTACCCTAACCCTTGATATTTTGTGTAGTTACAATGTTACCTGTGATTTGAATTGATGTTAGTTCAATTGAATGCATAGTTTTTATATCCTTTATTTTGAAATGGTGCAATGCAAATGTTTCTAATACATTCCCTTCATTCGTGTTTGTTTTTCCATATAACGTAGAAGTGTAAGAAATAAGCCTGCTAAAAAGATTAAATTATATAATTAATACTAATAATAATAATAATAATAATAATAATAATAATATTAATAATAATAATAATAATATATATTATAATTTTTTGAAAAAGGATGAAAAGAGTTTATAAGAAACCCTGGTCTAAGGCATGATCAAAGTGTAGGACACACATATCATTATAATAATAGTCTGTGAAACCAGCTGGAAGCAGACTTTGTCTGAGAGAGGAAATACTGGCAAAAGTAAACGGCAAAACGGCATGTGTAGGAATTTGATACATACCATATGCATTAAACGGGTCTGTGCTCAACACACTGGCACAGATAGTGTTTTTGCAAATCTTTAAGGCTTGCCTGCACTGTGTTTTGGCTCAGGGCAGGATCTGTGGATCCCAGTCGGTTGTGCAGGAGCTGAGGTGTAATCTCCCACATTCAGTCGTGAAAGGAGCGCTCCTCATTAGGCAGATTAGTAGCAACCCAAACCCGCCACCGGCTTGACCGTGCACAGATTTAACCAGGGCGCACGGTGAAATGCAGGATCTCGGAAAGGACCACTAAGATGCTATTATTAGTAGTCACTTATACTCTAAAAGGGAAAAGAAACACCAGTAGTGTCAGAATCACTTTGGAAAAGAAAAAGAGAAATTAAAAGACAGAGGAATTATGTTCATTTAAGAGTTGTATTGCCTGCCCCTTAACAGTGGTGTTAAAATGAGGGTGCAATTTTATGTGATTCTAAAACAGATCCATGCTGCAGTATGCAATAACATACACTGAATGCATGTCAAAAGAGAATGTATGTCAACACATGCTCTGTTTAAATCTCTACTCAATAAATATGCCCTAAAACATTGGAAAAAATGTCTGTTTCCCTCCCTCATAATATATTTCTTACATGCTTTATGAGAGGCTCGATCAAGATCACTAAGAAAAACAACCAGCCCACTTCTCACACTTAACTAGCAAAACAAAACAAATAAAAAAAATCATTTTATTTTGGATTAAAACTACAGCACATTGTGCAAATGGAGTTTTGTCTCTGTTGGTGTCTTTTCACGTTTGGGTCACGTGTCACATCTCGATCTTGTATTGTATTCAGAGTGAGTCTATTACAACTTCTTCTTACACTATGCTCGTAGTAATGAAGTCTACAAAGTTAGAATAGAAGAATCAAATTCCAAAAATGCCACTTTTTTACCCACACAAATGCACCCTGGAACCTTGGGCACACATTTTCGAACCATGAAGCCCTTCAGTGTTCAGTCTTCAGAGTGAGGGGTTTGTTTTTTTCCGTGACATTTCGAGGGGGGAAAACAGGCCAGGATGATATGCAGTATATATACAGGGCGGTGGGGCGCGCATGCTTCTGTGGCTAAACATGTTAGAGGTGGGCCGGGCTGGAGCTTCAAAGTGCTGATATTTGCAGTAGATGGAGTCTATTGACGCAAATTGAATTGCCCAAATAAATATATTAATAATCAGATCACAGCGCTTTTATCTTTAATTGACTTCTGAGCGTGAGGCGGTTTGTAATGTCTTCTGCCTGGTGTCCGTGCACTTCCGCCCCACCCATGAGTCTGCCCGTCTCTCTCTCTCTCTCTCTCATGCCTTTTTCTTACTGAATTTTCTCATCGTCGATGGGAACCATCACCGCCTATCGTGACTCGTTTTTCTAGTATAAAGAGTATAAATACCTCACCATACACAATACATTTCCAAGCATGTGTGTGGGTGTGTGTGTGTGTGTGTGTGTGTGTGTGTGTGTGTGTGTGTGTGTGTGTGTACGTGCACATGCCCGTACAAACACACTTCATTGGTTCTAGAGACAGTTCTCACAGTATTTTTATGCTAAATTGCCAAATTGGCCGATCACCACGCCCTTATATCATTCCTTATATCGCCAGAGAGAGGGAGGGAGAGAGAGAGAGAGAGAGAGAGAGACTGGGGGAAGAAAACAACACAATTCCATGCAAACTTGCTTTATGTATCAACATAAAAAGCAACACATTTTTTGGAGTACGCTGGGCTATAGTGAAGGTAATTTACACCCAGAATGGATAATCGGGAGAAGGAGGAAAATTCCCGGTGGAAAGCTGGTTGTTGAGCCGGTGACGAGGCAATCATTTAAATTCTATCATTGCATTTACAATAATTTTATCATCGCTATTGTTCTGGACTCTTAGTCATTGTGAACTTTATGTTGCGACTTTTATTTTGAAGTTCTTCCTCTGTAGACAGGAAGTGGTTGACAGGAAGTCCATTCTTCCAATGTAGTCCCTGGTGTGTGCCATCAGAAGATTATCCACCCCCATCCTTGTTGTTAAAGCTAATGTCTACAGTAAGTATTTTGGTTCATGAGGTCTATATCTAAATATTTACAACATTATTTCAAAAGTTTAAATGATAAATATATTGTTTTATCAGAAGTTTGTGTAGCACATGTTATACAGTGCTAGCTTGTGGTTAACCCCGTGTATCACTTTGCTAATTACATGCTCCATTTTACCTACCTAATACTTATCTAGTTTGAAGCATCCTGCTGTTAATAAACACAGTAATTACATTATAGTTACCTGAAAATACAGTATGGATTCTAGTTTGTGCACTGTCTTATATTATGTTTGTCTATTTCAGTTTTACCCTTTTTGCAGTGAATAAACCTCTTAATCGCCACCCTGCTTCCTGGAGTCATTCATTGCTTTAGCTATACTGGATGATCGGGTGCTGCTCAGATCCAGCAAGACAGTACAGTAAAAAGACAGCAGCCCATCAATGTAAGAAGGGAGCGGCTGGAAAGAAGACTGAAGGAATATTCATACAGGAGCCGAGCAAGCCTCCACGACACCCTCCCCTCACATCTTCACCTAAGTGAGCCCACACAACTCCCCTCACCGTGGCAGAAGGCGATTACACACATACTACAGTGCCAGAAGAAAGTGCCACAAAAGAGGACCTCTGGTCAGTATCTTCTCGTTACTCTAAATCATCAAGTAGTTCTAGAACGACCCTGGCCATCGGCAAAGCCCAAGCCAAGGCTGAAAGCAGGTCACTCCAAGAAGGCCTATGCTCAGAGGGAGATAGAGCTCAAACTAGAGAAGGCCGGTCTGGCATTGGAAAATGTGTGCATAGATGCCACCCTAGAGGCTCTACGAGTAGAAAAATAAACGGATGCTGCACTGATTAAAGGAGAAATACTGGAGTCAGGTTTGATGGATGCAGATCGTCAGTCACGTAGCAGTAGGGTCTCTCACCCTCTCAGGTCAGACAGACACGGGAAGACATCCATATCTGTCCACATGATGCATCATAGAAAACTGGAGATTGAAAGAAGGATGTAGACTCTGGGAAGCACATAAGCCACCACACGTCGGAACTTTTAAGCGTTCACTTTCCATTCTGGAAAGTGGACGCCCCAGTGAAGGATATTAAGACAGTTTTCTCAGCTCATGCAGCGACAAAGTCCAGGTGATGGAGACGTTCACCCACAGCTACCCAGTGTCGCTCGCTGCAGACAGCACACAGAGAATACCTGGGTCAGTCAGTCTTCCTTCACACAGCCAGCGACTATAAGCTCACACGCCTACACTTCCGGTCACCACGGAAATGACGGCCCTCCAACATGGAGTACACCTAAGGCTGTCTGAACTCTCTCCACTGCACTCTAGACAAGCAGCCACGGATGAAAACCTGCGTCCTAGAGTTCGTTGAGAAGATTCTTACCAACAAGCACGCGGAGATCGCTCCACCTCTACAGGAGGGCCAAGAGTGTTGTTACCTCCCATCATTTGGAGTCTATCACCCAAAGAAGCCATAACAGATCCGTGTGGTCTTTGACTCCAGCGCACCTTACGAGGGAGTTGTCACAGGCCCCGATCTCAATAATAACCTTTTGGGGGTGCTCGTGAGATTTCGGAAGGAACCTGCTGCCGTCACTTCATAGTGTGTAAAGACCACAGGAACTTTCTCGGCTTCCTGTGGTTTTGCAACAACGACCTCAACAGCGACATTGTGGACTACAGAAGATGCGTCCATGTCTTCAGCAACAGCTCATCCCTTGCCGTCACCATATATGGCCTGAGGAGGGCAGCCAAGCAAGAAGAATATAACTTCAGTAGCCATATAAGAAGCTTGATCGAACCAGAGTTCCATGGAAACAATGCACTGAAGTCTTTCCCTACCGAAGCAGAGGCCATGAGTGTCCTTCCACGTGCCCGAAAGATGCTTGCAGAGTCCAACCTCAGATTGTATAAAATAGCCTCCAACATGCCTGCTGTGATAGAAGCATTCCATCTGGAAGATCGTGCTTACAATATCAAGGATCTTAACCTCCTCACTGATGAACTCCCCTTACAACGCAGCCTTGGAGTGTCCTGGAACATCGCTTCAGACACGTTCACATTCCAGGCCATGGATGACATGTAACCCTTTACCCGTAAAGGAGTGTTGTCTACGGTAAACAGCCTGTACGACGCCCTCAGTTTCTTAGCCTCTGTCATAATACAAGTCAGGCTCCTTAGAGACCTCTCCAAACAAGCCGAGGACTGGGACTCACCCCTCCCCGGAAGCACGGAATCTGAGTAGACCAAATGGAGAGACTCGCTAAAGATCTATAGGCGCTCCAGATACCCAGCTCCTACATGTCTTTGTCCCCCTCTTGCACTCTACTAAAGGAGCTTTATGTCTTTGCGGGCGCCTCTACAAAGGCGATCGCAGCAGTAGCTTAACTGAGAGCCGCCACTGAAGAGGGGCATACTGAGGTCGGTTTCATCTTTGGAAAAGCCAAGCTGGCGCCTCACCCAGACCTCTCAATTCCTAGATATTCCTAGATCAGTACAGCTATACTTGCTGTAGCACCGGCCGCTGCTGTGACTTCTCACCTGGCTCTCAGTGCCTCACAGTCTTACGCACGCACACGCACACTGCTACTGACACACTCCCACAGCCTCATTGGATAAAAACCAGCGTGACCCACCCACACCAAACACTGGATGCTGATAGGGCACGAGAGCAGCCCTCCAGATCCTGAAAGACTGAAAATTATAGAAGTGTATTGCATTCATTCGGGGGAAAGGACATTTGTCTGAAACTCCCAAGGGAGAGCGACAGATTGCTTACCTTGATTGAGGTGCTGCTTCACAGACAGTGGCAGCGCTGATAGTTGGTCACTGTTTCAATGGCATATTAGGGACCGTCTACAAAGTTACATGACTCAATTTTCAAGTTCAATAGCTTTTTTTTGTCATATGAATGAGAAAACTCAAACTAAGTCTATATGCTTCTGAGATCTAATATACATGTTGCAGAGCCTTTCATTTCAAAATAAAAGCTGTTTTTTATTGACATTTTGAAAAATAACAAATTTCAATAGCCTTTTTGTGACTCAAACTAGGTCTGTATAATTGGCCTTTGGCCTTTTGATTTCAAAATAAATGTCGTCACATTCTTATTTTGAAATCAAAAGTCTGTGCAACATGTAGTGTATGAGTCTTATTGAACTTAGAAATTAAAACATTTCAATAAAGTTATTTTTTTACAGATTTCAATGCGATTTTCATCAAACCCATGCACATAGGTATTTAAAGCTAAAGAGCTAAAACCGTCTACTGTGTCCATTATGGACCATAGCACACCCCCACGCCACAACTGAAGTGGGCTGGTGAGCAACATGAAACTCCCGGCTGAAAATAAGTCCCACTCCGTCCCTGTGTGTGAGTGTGTGGTTGTGTTTTTCTGTGGGTTTCTCTAGCTAGCTACAGCAGGAAGCAGTGGCATTAGGGGTGAGTTTTATGAACATCCCCCAATCTAAAATAGATCCGCTTGTGCCCGACCCCTCCCGTCAGAGAGGGAGCGATCGGGGTGCCCCCCCCCGGTCCACAGTTTCACTGAAGTGGCAAAAATGGCGAGCGCCTGGTCGGGCTAAGCCCCCGATGTCTTCGCATCCTAGCAACGCCCTTGCCATGATGCAAAGCACATGAAGCACAAGGCACAGAACCTTGTGGGGGTTCTATACCGCTTGCACACCAGGTTCTAGAGACAGTTCTCACAGTATTTTTATGCTAAATTGCCAAATTGGCCGATCACCACGCCCTTGTAGCACAAGGGAATCTACCACGGTTCACGCTTGTTTTGAATGTTGAAATGTGATTCCGGTGCTTGAAACGGATTACCGTATGACACGAGAGAACTATGAATAAAGATGACTGCGCCACTCAAAGGTATAGTAGTCAATTCTTCATGGACACAAACTGACCAGGATGATGGAATTCTCTTCCTTTAATGATGATGTCAGTCACAATACATGTATCTAAATACATAAACTCATGTACACATTCATGACTCGGAACACAGATTTGTTCCCCGAGAAAACAAAATCACAGCATGACAAATCACAGCATGCGTAGCAAGCTCAAATGTCCGAGGTGTATACGTTCAAATATGGAAATTGTAACAATGTGTGTGCCATTACTGCTGCTGAAATCCAAATGTTATCCCCTCGAGGAGGATGGGGGGAAAGAGACAGAGAGAGAAGAGGAAAGAAGAGGTCACCATGTACAGTATACTAGTATATATATAATGTATACTGGAAAACTAGTAAATATTTCAGAATGTGAATCCCGACCCAGCTCAATGAGCACAGTCATGTTTCTTTAATATAATCAGCTGGTAGCGCGGGTAATATGTTACAAAACAAACTTTGCCTGGAAGCAACGCGCTGCAGCTGCTCCGTTCTCATCACCATGAAATTCTGCCTCCCTCGCCACCCCCACCTCCACCTTCAACTGACCCACAAAGGGTGACGTAAACAGAGAAGACTGCACCTAATGCTGCCAATATTTAGCTTGTGTGTCTGTGTGTGTGTGTGCGGCTGACATTGTTTTCTTGTGATAGTAGTCCCTTGAGATTGGTTGGAGTTCATAGTAAAGCTAATTGCCCATCGCGTTGGCAATGCACGCGATATGTACATTGCCAAATCGCTCCCATGTAGCTAAGCTAAGCTATATCATTCAGTTCATGTGCACTTTTCTTCAGCAGTAAAACTCTAGAACGAGAGGCAAAAACTTTTCAAGGACAGCCATCAAGCCACATTTCATAAATAACTATTTTCAAATGTGCAAATTGAAGGCTGGCCTCACAATTAGGATGTCAAAGCTCTTAATTAGCTCCTTATATGCACCGCTGTGTGAATAACTAGCATGATGTAAGGCAGCCAATCAGCTGTCAGAAGACTCATGTAGAATTAATAGTCAGACACTTAAGTCATGCAAGCACAATAGGTGGTGGAAATATGTGAGCCCTACCATCAATGTACAGTGTCACTCACTTCTGGCTGAGAATAGTTTGACTTTGGATTGATGTAATGGAAAATGGGTTCCAGAAACAGGGTGGAAAAATGGGCCAATAGTTGTTTGAAAGTTGCACAACTGCACCTAATTCTAACCATATTAATAAAAATAATAATAAATATAGCTGTAGGCAGCAATACACGGGGTCCAGTTCAGTCGCGTTAGGGACGTATTTCAGTTTTTCCGGGTTCTCAGAAGCGCAGCACTATTTTCAGAGTTTACATTGAACACTCTACGTCGGCTCTGCCTGTCTGTCGTCTCCTTGTTGCTCGGCTCGCGGAGCAACTTCTGTGCGGTCAACACAGTGCAATCCTCTGTCCAGAGATAGAAACCAGACTTATATAACATCGGTTAATGATGTCACAAAGCACCTCGCTTCTCAAATTGTTCAAGGTACGCCAAAATTCTTCAACTTCCGGTTAATTTTCCTCATTTTTTTCCACTTAATTCCTGCTCCAAATGTCATGTGACCTGTGCGCACCATCATTTGTGCATGCGTTACGACGATGATGAAAAATATAGTTTTTTACATTAATATTCCACAATAATGGACCGATCTAGATCAAACCTAAACAAACTGATGCCATGATGTCCCATGTGCAATGATGATCACTAGCAATGCACCAAATCAGCAACGAAACTGATTCTGGATTCAAATTCTTCAGGCACCAATTAGATGCATCACCATAAGTGACAGAATGTCTTTCATCCATTTTCTCCATTGAGTTTGATATTGCTCCTGGTATTGGATGTCATCATTTGTGACAGACTGTTGCCAATACCCTATTTTAACCTGGTATTGATACCTACAACACTTTTGGTTTCTCTCGCGATGACCCATCCTTAGATGTAACAACACACATGCATACACAAATAAAACCCTACCCCCAACCCAATCTATTCATCTAATTCGGTTATTCTATTATTCTATTTTTATGAATTTCTAAGGGGTAGCCACACGTCAATTTATACAATAACAGACACAGAGCACGCCAGCTAAGATGAATTGGTAGCTGGGGATAGTATTCCCAGACCCCGTTTGTAAACAGACATTACAGAACTGGGCCCGCGCTCTTGCTATTAATGTGGCAGGTTGGATATTGCGGTCCTGCTCCATTGGTCCTAATATCGCAGGCCCTGCGGAGAGCAGAGCTCAGACTGGTGTGCCGGAACACTCTGTGCCCCGGCACACAATGACAAGCCCAGCGAGAATTTTCTGCTCCAAAGAATTAAGTGTGGCTAATACAAGGCCCTGCTGCGGCCAAAGCCTGGCCGACTAGGGTACACACACATACACGTGCAAGAAAACAAACACACACACACACACACAAACACACACACACACACACACACACACACACACACACACACACACAGATATACACACTCATACAACCCTATTAACTACTAGGAATGTTCAGCACACATATACACATACATACATACATATATACATATATTTACATTTGCACACTAACACGGACTGTAGGAGCAAGAATCCAGGCCTAGGCCCTCTCTCTCTCTTTGCCACCACTCTTCTTGCTATGTCTCTCAATCTTTTGCTCCCCCTCCCTCTCTCTCTCTCTCTCTCTCTCTCTCTCTCTCGCTGCAATTCTCTGTCTATTGCTCTCTCTCGGCGAGGCTCAATTTGCCATCAGGAGATATCGATTCAGTTGCCCGCAGTCTTTTTATAGAAGGCAACACCATCATTAAAGGTCCAGGCCCAGCTCTGCCTGCCTGCCTCAATGTTTGCCCATCTGGGAGAGACCGGATAGCGCTGAAATACTCTGATGCAGATAATGCGTGACACAGAGAAGTTGCTGTGTTTAGCGCTAATTAACGGTTTACATGTGCGTACCTCGCTTTAAATTTCCGGCGGGCACTGCTCCAGTTTTCTAAACACCAGGCATTTAGTAGGAGCTTAAGCACGGTTTCAAAACCCTAATGTAGGGTAATGCATGCCTAATTGCTTGTGTTGTGCCCGTCTGCCTGAAGAGGCGCAAAATTATTATGTAGCGTCAGTACCTTTGGAAACATGTCTGTTAAGCCGCTAGGTCTGTCTAAATTACAGATGAACATCGGAAAAATGTACACACTGTATATATATTCAAATACATATGCATATAAAGAGATTAATTGAGGTGTTTATGCTGAAAGGAGTGCATGTGTGTGGAAACGTGCACACATGCACCACATCCTATCAGTGTGTGTGTTCATGTGTTTGCGTTCGGCTGTTAGGTGTGTGAGGTGCATATGTGAAACCTGTGCTTGTGTTTCCAGCCATGGAGTGCTGGAGGTTGCAGCTTAATCTGTAATTGCCTGTCTTGCGTGATCCACAGTGGTATTCAGTCTGTTCTTATCACTGAATGAAAGCTCTGCTAGGTGCTCAAAAAGCTCTTCGCCAGGCGAGCAACTAACAGCTTAGGGAGTAAAAAGAGAGAGAGTGACAGAGAGATGGAGAGGGAGAGGCCAAGAGAGAGCTTGTTGTTTCTGATGTACAAATATCTGGAGCACTCAGGGGCTGCAACCGTCAATAATCTCCCCCGTCTTGAGGTGGCAGCTCCGTTGAGTGTTTAGTGCATAATTGTCTTGAAAGAGAGGAATAGAACTTTCACTTTGGCAGTTTCAGCACCAAGCCCTACCCAACCGAACGCCAAACCCGACAGCTTTGGTGCAATTCTCACTCGGTTGTAAGGGGGCATTGAACTGGTCATCACTGTGGTGTAGTAGATTAGGAACAGTGAAGAAGATTGAATCCCTCTCCCTGAGGAAGAGCCATGCCTCTATCCATTTAGCTGCAACTGGGGTTTGAGTCCCCTGACCCTGGTAGTGGTAATGCCATGATCTGTGGCATGCATCCACTATCATATAAGCTGGGCTTAATTTGTGCCGGATCCTGCCGGACCTCATGTTCCGGGACCTCCCAGATTGGGACCGCCACCTATTTGATTGGATCCGGCACCTCCGCCCGAGCTGCGGCTTGAGCTGCGAGCTCCGCGTTCCCCGTTTTTCCAAACAAAACAAATACAAATACCGTGTTTTTAGAATATTGTCTTTTAGGGCTGTACCCGACTCAGAATTTTGTCAGTTGAATTGGATTCGCACCTGTCTCCCTCTCCGACGGTACAGACGCGTGCCCGCGGTCGGCCCGCCAGAACAGTGTGTTTTTATTGTACGTCTCCTTACGGAACGAAACACACTCTATGCGTGACTCTCTCCCCGATCACTGCCTCTCCATGCATTGCGCGCAGAAAATAATCTTGACAAGTCTACGAGTCGTGCCTTGTTCCTCCGTGCTCCATCCCCACACTGTTTTTAGTTGTTTTATTTGGAGGAATGGGGCTCTCTGTGTTGCCCTCCGCCATTGGGGCGCACAGAGAGCCGTATCCGGATGATTCACACAAAGAAAAATATATTTATGATTCCCCATATCTATAATTCCTCATTGAAATGCTATCCTTGTGCATTTTGTATATTTCTATGTTTCATCCTGTAATTTTAATTGACACTGACTGACAAAATAAAAATAAAAATAAAAATAAAAATAAAAAACGACTTGAAGAATGTCAGTCGACTGACTGGTTTCCGACTGGGGATTCGACTTGTCGACTTTCAGGGGGAACCCCTATTTTTTTTAATTTATGTTTCCTAATTGAACAATACAAAAATCAAGCCCTATGCGTTCCATGCTGCGTCACACATGGCAGCTTAACCCCCCCTTCTTGAGTTCCGTGCATACGGTACGTGATTTTTCTTCTCTCTTACAAATTAAGCACTGTGTATAAGTGCTCATATGCTCTAACAACCGTTCCGATCAGGACAAGGTGCCTACGCAAACAAAGCTTTGGCCAAGACGAAAATATAACATAAGTGTACAAAATCTATGTTTTGGGAGACACAACTCAGGGCAAGTCTCTGGCTTATTCCCCTGACCCCTGCTGTATCGCCCCTTCTCCATCTCCCTGTAATTTCCCGATGATTGGTGCTTTGAGGGGCCATGCCTGCGTTGCATGGGGCATATTGACGAGGGACTCGGGCCATCACAACAAAACAGCCCTTGCCTTGCGGCCATTGCCAAGAGTCCATTAAGCGCGTCAACACAGAACCTCCTCCGGCTCCGCTCTCTGGCTCGTGTCGGCGTTAAGATTGCGGCCAAATGGCCTCCTCTTTATGCACCACCATTTCAGTGTGCCGGGAGATTGAATAACACAATCTCACAGTAATAGGCCCCCAAAAGCCCAACAGCTTTGTGGATTTGAACAGAATAGTGTGGCTTTTAGAGCCAACGATGTAGCAGAACCAACGCTAGGTTTTGAAGCCCCATGAGAGCTGCAAATGCAATCACAGGGGCTTGTCACTTGGTGAAAATGCCCCATAATACATTTCTTTATGCCATATCATGGCATTCGCTGTGCAGCGCCATTATGTGTAATATTTGACAGGGAGAGTGGACGAAACAAAAAAAAGAAGACACGCATGTTGAAGCATGCGTAAGCGTGTGTGTGTTTGTGTTTGACTGGCACACAAATTATTCATACTCACATGGACAAATGGATGCACAGAGATGCAAGAGCATCCAGCTTGTGGTTGAATGACTGCCTATGTACAAACACACCAGTCGATACACAGACAACTATTTCCAAACACAGAGAAAGAAACTCATCATTCCAGAGCGCATTAGATGTTGCATATCCAGCGTAATCCACTGGATCCATGTAAATCTTATATATGGGGGAAGTTAACTCACAGTTAACAAGCAGTCCCTTTGCGTGGATATCGTATATGTTGGCAGATGATTTATTGAAAGATGTTGTTGGCTAACGAGAGGGTAATATGCTTGGGGGGAGCATTTAATATACCCAACAGTGCAACCACCCACGCATACAGTCATATGCCCATATAATATGATAATTTGATGTCACATGAACAATCCATACTCATTGCTGTTGCATCTTCAATCCAGTGCTTCAAGGCAAGATGGTTACGGCCATGAAAACTGCAATGAGTCTAATGTGACTTCACTCAGATCTCGTCCTCCCAAATCTGTTAAGCAAATCATTTGTTCCAAAAGCTTTGCCTGAAGAAATCTGGATGGAATGGTGCCGTGATCAAAGACAGTCACACATGCAGTGCAATAAAGAGATGGCAGTGTATAAACCTGACGTGCAAGTGCATGTGTGAGAGTTCTCTTCTAAACATCCATTTTCCCATCCATTCAAGTTTGAAGCCTAGAGTTTGGGTTTATGCTCGTGCTATCCTGGTTCGGAAAAGGAGCCAGAACTCCCAAATTTGGGCAGTGGAGTGTCGATGTGCTGAGATGGGGCGAATGAAACAACCAGACCGTCGGAGGAAGGTCAAAACACGACCGGACACGCCCACATTGCTCGAAGGTGAAGTCAAACAAAGCAACTCCACCCTCAAATATAGCTCTCTTTAAACCTTGATATCCTCTTTATGGAACGTTCATTTTCGAAATCACAACCAAGACACCCATTATATAGAGTAAACTTATATATTGAAATTCTTGTGGAAAACAATATGGACTGCATATCCAGCGAGATATGGAGTCCATATTTCTTTTTACATTGACTTCCATTCAGTCGGAGGGTTTCCGAAACAGCATCTAGTGGCCAATATCTGAACTGCAGTTTAAAGCACTTCCGTATTGGCTGCAACACCTACACCTGCCAGGTCTCAAGACTCGGCTGGACGTCGACGATTTATAGGGCAACAGGCGTTGAGGGCACTACTAAACATACAATACAAATTACAACATACAATACAATTTAGAATGGTGTACGTATACATGCATGGATATGTCTACTTTGTGTATTTATATAGAGTTCAAGTTCAAGTTCAAGTTCAAGAGATTATTTGTCACATACATATACATACGGTCATACATATATGCAGTGAAATGTCATGACACCCGGTGATTACGCACAGTATAGTTGTGTATACGATGTCTCATTTTCTTGCAACATCAATCGGCTCACTCTTTGTTGTTTTCCACCCTCCGATCTTCGCCAGGCACAAAAGGAACGCGTGCCCTACTTTCAACGCTCTCTTCTGAAATGGAAACTCTCTTTCTCTTTTACGCTCATCCCTCACTTCTGTTTTGCGCTACCCTTTCTGAAGGTCCCTCTCTGTCTTTTCCTTTCATCTCTCTCTCTCTCCCACTCCTCAGCCCTTTATCCCCCCCCCCCCCCCCCCCATCCCCTCTGTTTTAATTTGCCCACCGCGACTTTAAGCGGCACCTTTTGAAATATAAACTGCGCGGACGTTGAGCGGTGAGTCACGATGTGGGATGATGAAGCACCCCCGATTCTCCAATGGAGAGCTGTGAAGGCGAAGGAGGCACACTCTGGTTGTAACCTACCTCTCTCTCTCTCTCTCTCTCTTCTCTATTTATTTTGTGAGCACTGATGCATTCACACGCACACGTGCATGATCCCACACAAGTACACCTATGGCGTTCAGCGACTGCCCTCTCACACTTGAAGCCATATATTTTTTCAGTAGGCCTTCCATTGCCCCCTCTCTCCCTCTCCATCCCGCTCCCTCTCTCGCTGACCCTTCTGTCTCTCCTCTTTTCGCAAAGGCAAATTAGTGATTGAGGCACACACTCTCTCTCTCACACACACACACACACACACACACACATACACGCGCGCGCAGAGAAAAGGAAACACAAACAGAACCACAAACCGTCAGATGCTACAGTGAGCTTATTACATGGTGGGAGTGTCACAGCCTACTCAGACGCTGCCAGCGTTATTGAGGGAGAGATTAGAGTGTGCGCCCCTGTGTTGAGACATGACTCACTCAACCCCCAGCCCTCCAAATGTGGAAACACAGTGATGGAGACGGGAGTGGGGGTGGCGTCGCCCGTCCCTGTGTGCGCGCCAAGAGGCAGTAGAAAGCCTCAGTGACATGCAGGAATGACAGACAGATGGGGAGAAAGGAGGGACATTTTCTTTTGAGTTAGGTTAGCGTTCTCCTTTTTTGTCTGACGTACTTTCCTTCAAAAGGAAAATTAAAAAAAGGAACCTCTAACTTTACTGGTTGGCTGGCTGTGACTGTGATATACAGTTTGTTTGATACTATGACAAAATGTACTTATTTTAAGTCGCTTCGTACAAGCGTCTACCCAATGTAGTATCTGCAAATAAATAAATAAATTCTAATAATAAATAAATAATAATAATAATAAATAAATACATAAATAAAAATAAAAATAGCAATACATAAATAAAAAATATCTGCCGAAGATTTTTCCAAAAGTTAATGTCTACCTACCTCAAGACCAGGGGCATTGTTGTTCAGCGAATATTTTATGAATAGCCCCCGATCTAAAAAGCATCTAATAGGCGACATAGGCGATGCCAGTTGCACCCCTGTCTCCCTCTATGATGGTACTGACCGTGTCCACTGCACGCCCGCAATGGAATGTCTGCGATCAGCGTGCCCAGACACTGTGCTTTTATTTTGGTGATAGGTTATTTTGTTTTACTTAGTTTCCTCATGGAACGAAACAAGCTCTGTACATAATGGGGACACTGTCTCCATCACGCTCGTCATGTCTTAATTATGTGCTAAAGTAAACATCTCTTAAAGGTTGACTTCCCAGGATGTACAATGCTTCAGTTTAAATGCACACATTTGAAGGCAGCTCATTTGGGCTGGGCTTACAACACGGCGATTATAGAAACGGTGTTCAGTGCTTGCAAAGGGGGAAGTGACCCTAACCCAATAAACAATGTACCTTGGCTTGGAGTAAAGACAGTGCATTAATGCTCCAGCTGTTTCCTTGCCACACAGCACCCGAGTGGCTTTTCCTCGGCTTCACGACACAGAGACGGAGCGATGATGTTGAAGACAAACCATTTTATTGAAGAGAGTTGCAAGATATAACAAGCCGGGAGCAGATGGAACGTTATCATGAGAAAGACTCCCTTCCCATGCAAGTGTGGGGACGAGTGATTTAACCTGTGCTCAACAATTGCTCTGATGAGCAACAGGTGCACAGCCACCCCTGATCCTGGGCCCAATTAAAAAGACCCCAGACAGGTGTGGGTGCTTACATCACAGCACCACCATCACACCACAGTGGGGTCTGGTTGTGCATTTCAGCATGTGTCTATGTGTGTGCGCACCTGCTCTGCCAACGGCCTGTGGCAAAATGTCCACCATCTTGATCATTCTCTCTTTTTCCTCCACTTTTGTCTTTGCTCATATCTCCCTCGAGCACACAGCAAGGTGCACTCACACACACACCCTGACCCTATCGCGCTCTCCCCAGCCCTTCCTGCCTGCTTCCCCCCTCCTCTTCTGCCTCTGCTTTTTCGGGGGCTGGGAAGAGATAAACTGTCCACCTATCAGCACCCCGCTGAGAGAGAGAGAGAGAGAGAGAGAGAGAGAGAAAGAGAGAGGGAGAGAGAGAGAGAGAGAGAGAGTGAGAGAGAGAGAGAGCCGCCGGCAGGGAAATAACCACCATTTCCGTGTTTTTCTTGAAAAATAAAAAAGGAAAAATTGTTCTCTTTATCTGGCCGCTCAAAGGCTTGTTTGGACGTGAGGAGAAAGTCCTTTTTTCACCCAACAGGAAGGAAAAAAACCCAACAACAATGCATCACGTACATTACGATGTTAGCATGTGAACGAGTGCCTCACGTGTGCGATGGAACGTTCCGGTTTACCTGCCTTTGTATCCAGTGTCTGGTGGTCATGAAATCAAAAAGACATAAAATGCCATTAAATTCTTCGCAACGGCATCTCTCATCGGCCACGGGAAGTTGTGCAAAGTCTGTGAGCCCCTACCTCATAGCATCGTTTGTGGAAAAATGGCAGTGTGTTTCTCGGCAGCACTCCCACTGCAGTGAAAATCCATCCCACTGGGCTTGACTGCTGGCCAGAGATGCCTCCCGCAAGGCCCTTCCAACCCCCCAGCCCCCAACCACCTGGGCCTCTAGTCATCACGCACCCTTCGGTATCTCATAACCACAGACCAGCATAGCCTGATTGTCAAAAAAACAAACCCAAATCAAAACAGTACAAGCATGAAAACAGAAACAATGACAGAGCTTTTGTCTGCACAAGCAGGTGTCTGGTCAAGCCTCCAACCCCCGACGACATCAGAATGGAATGAGCAAGGGAGGGCGGCTGGCAGCCAGGGGAGTCATATGGCCCAAATCCGTGTATTCGCCACCGATGTTTGGGCCAGATTAATGGGGCGAGACTCGTTGCTTTCACCTCATGACTCGGTGACTCGAGGACGAAACTCCCCCCGCCTTATGCTCTGACCAAGACCAGAAATCAGTGTTTACAAGGACTAATGAATAAAAGGGGGCCGGCTTCGTCTCTACTATGTTTTAGCACTGAAATAACTTGTTCACCTAGTTTTATTATGTTAGGTCCAGTGACCAAAGCCATACACCAACCGAACATTGGACTGTGTTGTGTTATCTTGAAATCAACCCCTCGGTGTCAAAGGATTGTTCCACTCGGCTTTGATACACAAGACTACACAAGTGCTTTTGTCATTTGCCCCAAAACACAGGCTAATGGAAAAACACACGTTGATCACATGGCTATTCGACCTAAAATAAGCCGATGGCCCACTTTCGATACTAAAGCATGGTCTTTAGACCCACTGCTTTGGAAACAAGTCAGTCAGTGTGGTCCAGAATCACAGTAAAAAATGATGCCTTCACATGTGACCTCTTTCCAAAATCAGGATGTTGTTGGGTACATTTCTTTGTGTTACTATTATTACTTTTTTGTGGCAGAAAATCATTGTCGAAAATAAAATTAAAATATTAAATATAATATAAAAATAAAGGCTCAGCAATGCGCTGCTCTAAAAAAAAAATGGATGGACACACAATGGCCCTGCTTTTCATGGTCCCTCCCCTGACACTATACAAGCACTGGGTCGGAATCGGAGCGTCAGTGGTGAAATAAGCTAAGCCAACAACACAGAGTTTGCGATAAAACGCTGTTTTGGGAATAAACACCTGGAGAAAAAGGCGTGTTCAGGGAGACCTTGAACTCATGCCCAGAACAAAATAGAACTGTACCGCTGGTTTGACTGTGAGGAGTTTGGCTACGTTAGCATTAGCTGCATGCTAGCAGGCCATGGAGCCCCGAACTGGCCTGTGGAGGAGCCAGCAGGGGGCACCGGAGAGCGGGGAGTCCTGCAGCCAGACAGCGGCACTTTGAGGTGAGCAACGAAAGACACAGGACTAGTAGATTCAGCAGAACATTTAAAGATGGAAGTGACTCCAATGTAAACGTTTCACATAATTAACGCGATTGGGCGTGGTTTCAGCGTGTTCAGCGGACACGCCCCCAGCGTCTCAGAACAGAGGGAACTGCCTTTTATTTCACGATTTTGAAACCTAATTTTATAGACTTTACGATTTTTTTCAAATTTGGCTTGGCGGTTAATAACACATATTTCTGTTGTGTGACAAACTCATAACATATTTTGATTTACAGGGACTTTAAATAACAAATCCCTCTAGTCTGGACTAATGAAAAGCCAAACGGCAATTCCGTTCCGCCGCTAGTTATTGAGATAAACATACTGTAGGCATGAATAAGGTGATTAGTTCCCGCCAAGAGATCACTGGGAATTCTTAATTATTGAAGTGAAATGTCAATAAGTCATTGAAACAGCAGCCCTCCATTTAAACCTTGCCATTAATCATGTTAAATGCACACACACACACACGCACACACACACACACACACACACACACACACACACACACACACGCACACACACACACACACACACACACACACACAAACACACACAGGCAGATTAATATAGTGAGTGAAAAGGGTCAAAAATGAAATGGATACATTTTGTTATGTGTACAGGTACACGTTAAGATGGACACTTATAAGTTAACATGTTAAATCAGTTTGTTTTACAATCTTGTATATGTTGTAGGAGCAGCTACGTTATGCGTGACATATGAACGTGGGCTTACATTATGTGCCCGATTCGCATTCCCTCACTACGGCATTTAATCTCTTTTAGTAAATTAGCAACAAAATGATGAAGACAGAGGTAGACATGGAGGCAGTTCCATTGGCTGGATGCTATAGGAAGAAATTTGAATTGATAAACAATCAATGCATGTTACACTATGCATGTTGCATGTTGCATGTGCAAATGCCAGTTTTATAATTGATGTGGAAGAATTATCATTAGACATTAATGAAAATTGATTGAAAGTTTATTCGCATTGACCCTTCACACACACACACACACACACACACACACACACACACACACACACACACACACACACACACACGTACACACCGATATGCACATTATCAGTCATTTGCCAGGCCAACTACGGCAAACTACGGCAATTCCCTTGTCTCCAATATCTCTCTTCTGATACGATCTACATCCATCATGTCCGCGCTTTATTGTTCCTTGTCACTACAGCAATCGCCCTGCTCCGAGCAGAGCCAGGGTGGCCATTGAAATCTATTCTATATTTGATTCAGCACCCCCCCTCATTATCCTTCTCTTCATCTACCCCCCCCCCCCCCCACATACACACACACACACACACACACACACACCCACACACAGACAAACACTTTTATTATGCATTTACTTTGCCCTGGGATTCGGAATGTGTAAAATCGATTTAACCAAGTTGATGTACACTGTTAGGTCTCATGTATTAGAGCTGCAAATAGTAAACATATTGTCCTCTGATATGTTTAAGGAAGGCGTGCGTGCATGCGTACGTGCGTGCGTGCGTGTGTGCGTGCGCGCGTACGTGCTTGCGTGCGTGCGTGTGTATGAATGGTTACATGGTTACACTGGGCTTTGGGACTCTAAAGCCTGCTTCATAGTGTCGTTTAATGCACGGGCCATAAATGCCGTCATTTAGCGCCGAACAGGCTATTTGGCACGAGGGCATGCACCTCCCAATTTTTGGAACTCCGCACAGTGTGCTTCAGGTAATTCAAGATGGACACATCCGAAGGACAGTTGTGTAAAGAGATCCGCAGGTATAATTTGCATGATCTGCGATGAAAAAACCTGCACTGACTTCAACAAATATATATTTAACGCTTGCTATTTTAATTTTACTGCTCCTTTTGTAGTCACTGAGATCTTTCCCTCAGGACTTCTTTCTAATGTTTACAGCAGTTATTTCAGTTTCCCCTGGACCCCCCTGCCTTTCAGGAGAATATCGCCACAGCAACATACAACTATAATGCTTGTGCTCTCTGTGAACTGACTATAACAGAGCCTGAAGCCCACACAGAGTCATGTAAAAGTGGTTATGACCAGTTGAACCTTTTAACCCTGGTGAAAAAACACATCTTCCACGTTTAACAACACTGAACTCTTGTTCGTTGAATAATTGACAGCCTCCCAGGATGCCCACTCGGTAAGTTCTGGTGAAACTGCAAGACAGAGACAATAAAAAGTTCTATGCCTCTGTACTCTATACCTTCTGAACTGAGAACCCTAATGTGTAATTTAGGTGCCCAAGAATCCACAGGAGTGAGACAGCGTAGTGTCATTACCCGGTGCCTCTGGGGACTCCAGGTTTATGAAATTCCACATATATACAGATCACTCAGAAAGCTTCTATATGGACACAAATCCAGATTACCATGTCAGATAATGATTGAAGTTCCTCTCATCCTAGAGATAGAGTGGCCCTAGAGATAGAAAGATATGTAGAAATATAAGAGGTTATTATCTGTCAAGCTCAAAGAAAAACAAGCAAATAGAGAAAGGAAAAATACATACAATTGAGTGCAGCCGATAGTATTCCAAATTATAGAATGGAACATGGGGTGTTAATTAAGAAATCCTTCAAATTAGCAGTTTTTGCTACCAATCACCTACTGTATAAAGGAGACGGTGTTCTCTTTCTTTAGGTTAAGATACTTAATTCTGAAAGAAATAAGTTCTGGGTTTCTTTGCATTCCCTCTCACTTTTCAGTGGTTAGTACCTCAGCTTTACGTCCAGACTTTTGTTTTCCTGCAAGGTTTCGATTGTTAACGACAGCTAAACTGAAACAAACAAAATAATGAATACATTTGAATCATTGTTATGTCTCTCATACTAAAATGAAAGTAAAAGTAAAATAACGTCACCATACAAAACTGAAATGCTATAAAAATGTAAAAAATTAAGTCATTATTAAATTTTATTTATTTACAACAAAGAGCATTTGTGCCATTGCCATTCATTTCCATCATATTATATATAAATACAACCTATAGCAAAAATTATATAGAAAGTGAAACTAAATATTTGAAATTTTGGAACTAAACTAACAATGTTTCCCTGGCTGTTAGTGTCTGAGCCAGACATGCAGAGATAACACTCTTACCTTTCAAAAAAGTAATGGAAGCTACAGCTCGGCATCTGATCGCATCTTATCTCAAGATAAGCATTGGAAGCACAGCAAGAGCATTCTCGGGATAGAGGGAGCCAAAACAAAACAAAAAAAAATCAGACCTTGCAGATGTAGACGCAATAAAAATGAGTGGGTGGGCTTATGACACTCGTGAAGAAATAAAGATGTAATTTGGGAAGGGGGGATTCTACCGGCCTTTCATTATAGTCCCGGATGTGTCTTGGCCGAGGCTGTAGTGACAGTTAGGATTAGGGTGGACGGAGGAGGAGAAGGGTATACCGTACTGTACATTTCAAGGGAGGTATTGTAAATTGGCAGTGGGTACACTCCACATACAATAGCTGCATGTATCGTCCACTTTAACCACTGGCCTTGGCTTCCGAATTGAGTTGCAGCGCAGAAACGTCCGCAGATGTCGGCTGATTTCCAGCTGAAACTCTTCGCTCGGCACGCCGTTTCTCCTTGCGTTTTGCACTTGAGTAAACAGGGAAAAGTTCCTACACGCTAACACAAAAACGCTTCCTCTGCTCCTATACTTGTGTCATCGCATAACTTGTGTGCACATGGACGTGTGCGAATGCCGAGTCACGCTCTACAAACACAGGCGTGCACAAACACACACACACACACACACACACACACACACACACACACCCCGTTCCGTAAAGAGGTCGCATGTAGCGGCGCATTGGCAAGTGCTTCTTATTCTGATTTTCAAAATTACATTCCCAGCCGTGACCTCGATGCATCCGAGCTGGACTCCTCGACCCATTTGAGTAGACCCCACTTGAATATGAAATGTAGCGGCTTTGTTTGCAGCGGACAGAAAGCGAGAAAGAACGGCGAGAGGAGATGGAGAGAGGAACCGAAGGGACGAAAGATTCAAATCACATCAATGGAGATGATTAATAGCTGTCGTTGCCTAATTATGGAATAGAACACTCAAGTTGGTCTGCACTGTGCAATTAAGATGACTGCTGCTTGCGAAACATTACTTTGCTTCCAATCAACAGGGTGGATGTAAAGAATTTCGCAGAGGCTCAGTCAACGCAGCGAACCGCCGTTCTACGAGCTGCTCTACCGGAGCTGTTTGTTGCAGCGTTTGTGGGCCTCACTATCTTCTTTTCATTGAGTGTGTCTTTCTCTTTCTGTAACTGTTTCCCACCCGAGATTCACTCAGCTTAGCAGTATCCCAACAGTATTTCAGCAACCTCTCTTGAAAAACATTTCTAATTCCGCTATTCTTTTTTACAAGTTCAATGCGAATATGAATGGGCACGGTTCTCCGTGCGCCCCGATCACGGAGAGCCGTGCCCGTTCATATTCGCATTGAACTAATCCTATTGATCCAAATCCTATGCGACTCACAAAATTCTGAGACGGGTGGAGCCCGAGAAATAATTTATAATAATGGGACACACGCAAAAGGAATCCCGCATATGTTCATTGAACTGTCCCTCCCCCTCGTGCACGGCACGCAAAGACCAAGTGACGGGCGGGAGCAGAGCAACTGAAAAGTTTCTCCTGAAGTCCTTGAACAAAACATGGACGACAGAAGCCCTTTCCTGCACCGATCCATCAAAGGGAGCGATCCTCGGTCCCGTGGACGGATACTCCCTCTATGCACTTATCAGACGTTGGTCGACAGGGCATGCCTCTCCTCCTGCTCAGGGGGAAGAACATTTACCAGGTGATAGACGACACCGTGGGACAGGACTAGGAGGGGGTAATGGGCAGGTTGGTTGATATCTATAATGCCCCTATAGTCTTTAAAGGGACAATTCATCTCCGCCACGCCAACAGACAAGACAGATCTCCGGGTCAAACAAATCGATCTCTTACTATGTGTGTGTGTGTGTGTGTGTGTGTGTGTGTGTGTGTGTGTGTGTGTGTGTGTGTGTGTGTGTGTGTGTGTGTGCGTGTGTCTCATGGGGCTAAAGCCATTGACATAGGCATTGCAATGACTACATTTTTTTCAAATGACAATTATTATAATTTTTTTAACTTGTTTTTTCTATGAAATCACCTAATGCTCAATAATTCCTTCATCGAGCTCCTTAGTAGCCATTATCAAATCAAAGCCATTTGCAAATTTTTCAGATTCTAACATGATTAATCTTCTCTACGCCCCTTTCATGGATCAATCCTCTGACTTTTCAGATTGTTCCCTTTGGTTTGCACAAAATCAGTAACCATTTGAAATACCAAATGGAAGCGTCTAGCTATGTAAAGAGGAATGCAGGAGCCTGGAGAAGGGAAATTCAACTATTGCAATAACCGAGGTGAGCAAATAATCCCATTCAAATGTAGTTTCTAAAGACTTTCAGCAAGCAATACTGACTACTGAACTTACTTTTTCATCTTTCCCTTTTGCCCTTGAATTCTCCTTTTATTTCTATTTTTTTTTTTTGTCACATTGCACAGTAGATGGTGAAAACAGACCTGACCTACACCCACGCGGCTGCCGTTTCTTTTCAGGGTTCGAGGCCGCCTTTTAGTGACGAAGGAAAGGAATAAGGGTTTGATGAAAATGTCCAACTTTATTCCCCATTCTTTGCCTTCATGTCACTGTCCTTCAGTCTTTCTGTCACATGCGCAGGTGTTACATGTGCAAACAAGCCAACTAGCTTTGCCCAGAAGTACTATTTATAGTCAGCTGACCTTTACTTCCTTCAGTGTAATGCACCAGCTCTTGTCTGGGCACTGCTGCCCATGGAGGGGATTGGGGGGTAAGGTAGGAATGGGGGCTCGCAAAGACCGATGGATTGAAACTAAACGCAAACCTATTTTATACCTTTCAGATAGTCCTGAAGAACAATAGCCTAAAGATTGCATGAATGAGAAAAAGGTTTCCATACAAAGTCAATAAATTGCACTTAGACTTTGTTTAAAACTATATGTAGCATTGGATCATATAAGTTCTTTATCTCCATTTACTGCCCATACACTGCCTTGACATGGCTATACTTGAATGAATATAATGTGCCTATAGGTGAAGAGCATCAAGCACAGACTCACAACAGAAACCTATAATTGAATAACAATGGCCACCGGCAACGACCTTTGCTGTGCCTCCATTAAGATACCTATCTCCCTGATAATGTGACTTCCCGCCACGTTTCGCCTAACCCGGTTCAAATACAGCCCTCTTTGACTTTAGTTGGTGATGAAGACAAAGAGACAAATAAATGCTGGAAGATACATTTAGTATTAAAGTGTATGTACAGTACACTAGAGTAGTGTTATACTTAATTTCTGTAAACAATACCCTCTAAGTGGAAAACCCTCAAACGCTATTTACAGCAGAGCACAGTAATTGAATAAAATGGCCTCCAAAGGCAACCATTTATTTAGCTATCTGCCTAAACACCTGACTTCCAGGAAAAGCCTTGCACAGTCGAACCCAAAACGCCTTTGGTATTAGAGCTGGGGCCACTTTTCATAACCCTGCTCGGCCTCCTCTCCCTTTGCTTTTGGGCAGATTCCTGTAGAATTGACTTAACTTTACCATACAAAATAACACTACACCACTATAATAGTCACAATGACGTTTGGATCAAGTCATTCAGCAAACGTTAATATATCCCGAGGCCTGTAGCAGGTAGTATATGTGTGTTTGTGCATGCATGTGTGTAAACGTGTGTGTGTGTCTGTGTGTGTGTGTGTGTGTGTGTGTGTGTGTGTGTGTGTGTGTGTGTGTGTGTGTGTGTGTGTGTGTGTGTGTGTGTACAAACCATGGATGTACTGTTCCTAGCTAAGGCCAAGAATTGGACTGCATAAATTACATCAGCATACAGCTAGGGGCGACATCAACAGAGAGAAAGAGTGAGAGAGAGAGAGAAGGAGAGAGATAAAGAGACAGAGACTGGTATTTTTCATGCTTAAAGCGTCCAATTCAATGCTGTCCTCACCATTTTCTTTCTTTTTAAGAGAAAGAGAAGGCGGAGAAAAAGAGAAAAAAAGAGGGAGGTTGACAGGAATGTGGAAATCTGTCAGATACTCCAGATATCCTTCTCCTACCCCTCCTACACAACAAAAGAATGGAAGAGAGGGAAAGAGGACAGAACAGCCCTGAGTAGGTTGGTCAGTGGATAGGATCATTATGCGACCCAGGGCAAGTAAGGGTAAATTATTGGACTTATTCGGCGATACCTTGCCATTCGATTATTGCGGCTCATCAAATGTCTTATTATTGTATGAAGGAAAATTATAGTGATATTAAACATATACCTACACCCTTGAGCGCCTACAAAATGACATGCCAAAACATATCACGACCAATAAATAACAGTAAGGTGGCTTGGACCCGGTTCAAATCTGGTCCTTCTTGACTTGACTGCAAAACTACGCAAAAAAAATCAAATAATAAAAATCTCTTCATGCGTTTTAGCGGCGACATACGTTGTTGCTCTTTTATTTATTTATTTATTTTACCTATGCAACATGCTGGCCATACGCCACAGAGTATTTGTATGCCATTGCATCTACGACAGAGTTAGTCTGCAAGTGGAGTTAAACTTCTCAACCTGCAATGCAACTCTTTATTAATTCTTAAATCATCAAGAACTGCTGCAATAACTCTGTCCTGTGGACGACCTGTAGGATGACAAGAGCACAGTTTTTTGGTACAGAGAACCAACACCAATCCCCTTCTTTGGAGAACGATCTTACCATGTTTTGGTCTATAAACAATGAATCACTATTCCAAGAGGGGGAGATTCACCACAGGTGAAACATATAAACATAGAAACAAACAACACGTACATGGAAAAACATAAAACATCAGACGACAACATGTATCGAAAAAGCAGAGTTAATTAAGTCCAGGACAACTTGAAAAGCAATTTGGCACGTGGCCTCGTGTTATAGTTATGGCAGGAAATGAGGGAGAAAAGGAGAGGGATGTAACCTGGAGGGTGTTAGGTGTATGTTCAAAGCAGGTGCTGGTTGTGTGTTTGTGTGCCTGTGATGAGACCACCTGTATGTGTGTTTGTGTGTGTGTGCGTATGTGTGTGTGTTAGTGTTTGTGTGTGAGTGTGTGTGTGTGTGCGCGTGTGAAGTGTCCACCAGGAGGTGTACGGGACTTGTCCCAATTGGTTCTGGAGTATAAGGTCGCCATTCTATCATTGCGCCTCCAAGCACAAGGAAAAGGCCCCGAAGCTATCCCGAGGCCCGCGGCCGTGGCCGTACAGACACCCCGCTACTGCAGGAAAGCTACGCCCTGCAGACACAGAAGACCCTCCAGCCCCCAGAGAAGTAACACCCAGGGCCCAGCCCTGGGGAGCTTAACCCAGTCCCGGAGCACACTTGGGGACCCTGCACCAATAAGGCGGACACATACGACCCACCCCAATATGCAGGCACAAGATGCAGCCGCAGCTTTAAAGTTGTAGTGTGGGGGTGCGAGTCCTCCAAGCAACTCAAACCCCAATCATTTGCAACCCTCCTGCCCCGCAGACCCTGGTCTGGTGGAGTGTTGTTCCGGGTACGATTTTTGCGCCAGTGTATGTGTTCTAAACTAATATGAGTGTTATTAAAATTTCAGGACGAACGAGAAGTGCATTTGGGCAGGTGTGTGATGGGCAAAATCGCAGCCGCCTGCCACATAGCTTGCACCCCACCCATCCTGCAAACTCTAGGCCTATTGTGTGGTGTATGTACTCAGTATGGGTTTTGGCACTGGGAGAGATAAGCAAAGCACAACCAGATCAATGCAGGGGTGCAGGAGGCTGGGCAGCGGCCATGCAGACCCTCCCCTGGACTCGACCTTGCCCCAGCATGCCAACCTCCCGTACCTGGAGCCACCCAACCCACAACCACCAGCCACAGGGGCAGAGCGGCCCGCCATGTGCCTCCACCATGCCGAGCCGCTCTGCACCCCCATCAGGGCCCTGACCAGCCCCCGGCCATCGGGCATGCAGACCATAAAACAGAGGGCAGGCTCAGGTCCCCGCCAAGGTCACAGGACCAGACGGAACGTCTAACCAGCCCTGGCATGACAGGCCACGCAAAGGATATCGGTGGAAACAGCAAGTGTCATCTGTTTTTAATAAAATTATGTTTATTCTGGAAAAGGGATTTTTCAAATGACCTATATGAGGAAGATGTTCAATCATCGGAGGCGGTTTTAGGATGTTGTTCATTAATTTGATTTTAACTTTTAGAGACTGCTGTAGTTGAAGGAACTGCAGGAAACTGTTGCCACCGATATTATACCTTTGGGTTAAGGTTGGGAAGGATATAAGCAAATTGTTTTCAAAAATGTGTTCCAGGTAATTCCTTGTCTTTTCCAAGACCTTAAGGATTATTGGTCTGTTTTTTTACAAGAATATGTAACAGATTGGAGTGATTTTGTTAGGAGACAGAGTGTGACCTCGAGTTTGACCTTGAGTCGTTGCGGTGAATGGGTTTTTAAAACAATATATTTCCTTACTGATGCATTAAGGAAGGGGAGATCAGATATTGATAAATCCTGACATTCAGTTTGTTCAATGTCTCACCATCCGTGTCCTAATGTTGCTCTGGTTGTAAGCATTTAATTATAAATTGAAGATGGTTCACTAAATAGTAGTATCTGAAGTTTTGGGCTGCTAGGCCTCCACAGTCTTTTTTTTCCCTGAAGTGTTGCAAGTTTAATTCTCAGTTTCTTGTGTTTCCAATAGAATTATTTGGTTATTAAATCTAGAGTATTAAACCAATTTACTGTTGGTTGAACTGGGGTTATTGAAATATGTATAGTTTATTTTTTGTAGAATATTCATTTTCACTCCTGCTATCCTACCAATCAGTGAGATGGGTATATTGTTCCATCAGTGAGGTCTTCCTAAATGGATTTGAGCAATGGAGTAAAGTTAAGGGTAAACAGATTGGTGGAGATATCAGCCAATACCAAGGTATCTAATGTTGCCCCTTGTGATGGTTAGGGGCAGTTTCTGGGTTACTGCGTTCCAGTCTTCCCCACTGAGTGTTAAGACTGTGGTTTTAGTCCACTTTGTATGTTATAAGTTGTGTTGTTGTAGTCTGAGATAGCTGAAAATGTAGTTATAAGATTGAACACTTCATCTAGGGAGGATTTTGGGTCTCGTAAATACAACAAAATATCGTCTGCATACAAACTGATTTTGTGAACAGATTTTCCTGTTTGTATGCCAATGATATTACTGTTTTGACGGATGGCCGCCGCGAAGGGTTCAATAAAGATGGCGAATAGTAAAGGGGAGAGTCTTTGACATCTTTGTCTTGTGCCGCGTTGTAAAGTGAAACGCTGTGAAGTGTAACCATTGGTGATGACAGAAGCAGATGGGAGGTTGTACAGAATTCTGATCCATTGAATGAGTAACTCTCCAAAGCCAAATGCTTGTGGCTCGTTGACAAACATTGGGTAAACCAGGACAAAGAAAGAAAGAAAGAAAGAAAGAAAGAAAGAAAGAAAGAAAGAAAGAAAGAAAGAAAAACATGGCTATACATTGAACATAATGTGCCTATAGTTGAAGAGCTTAAAAGACAACTTGCAATAGAACAATATAATTGAATAAAAACAGCCTCCAATGGCAACACTTGCTGTACCTCCATTAAGATACCTCCCTATCACCCTAATATTGTGACTTCCAGGAAAAGTCCATCAGCTACACCCAAGGCAGTTAAAATACAACAAAATATTAACAAACGCGCAAGGTTGAGCCTTGGCAAGTTCAAATCCAGTCCTCTTTTACTTGGATTGTGATTAAAGAAAACAACTGTCCTCCTTAGATACCGCGGCTTTATTCCGGCGGTTGCTCTCTGAGTAACACTCCAAGCATAATTATGCTATTCCTGTGCACCCTGCGAGGGTATGGTTAAGGATGCAGCGTATTTTATTATTAGCATAATTGCCCTGTGCTCTCTCTTACTCCTCTCTGCCCCCAAACCCAATGATGTGCTGGACTTGCTCACCCTTGGCACCGGTGAATTTACTTGGGTTCACGAATAGAAAAAACAAAAATAGGCAAAACCTATTAGGTGGCGTTCAATCAAAATCCACCTAGTCAGTAGGGCTGAGCAAAGTTTGGGCGCCTGTGTGTTTGTGTCTAGTTAGATTGATAGCAACCTGTGCAAATACTGTATACTGTCCCTATCATGCCACACTGCTCATGGGAATATATGCAGTTGGGCAGAAATACTAAAGCCAAATATTTAGGGGCGAATTCACAAAGAATGGATTTCGACTGAGTAGATGAGTAAATCTATAATAAAAAGTACTCTTCCCACACAGTTCATTTATTACGATTTATGAATAAAATGTTTATATATTACATTTTTTACTTAAGAAATTCTAGTTCTCACCGAACCTTAATATTACAATGTAGAAATGATGACGGGTAATTTCATATATCTTGCTTTTCCAAATTCCAGTCTGTGCAAGTGAAAGGCTGCTGCCTGCGAAGCTTTCCATGGTCCTATGAGGTTCAATGCCACATGTGGTTCAATGGGAATTTTGACCACTTTATCGCTATTCCTTAAAACATTTAGTTATTTTTTCGATATCATTTGAATTTAATAGGAATCATAGAACCGTTTTTGTCAACGTTTGTAATGCATTTTTTGTACAATGAATTATTCAGAGTTTCAACAAGTTGCGGTTGGAGTGCGTTTTGAAAACTACCACAGACTGCCCCCTTCAATGTATCACTATAGGACGCCGTGACAGTAATAATAATTGAAGAATAGTAAAATACTATTTACAGATCACTGTATTAGTTTGGGCGTGACACCCCTTATGAATGCACTTCAGTTGCACCAGCTCTGATTTCACTCTATCTCCATGTCTCTTAGCGCTGGTGTTTGCTTTTGCAACGAAGCTCATTTGCATGGAAATGGGCCTATTTTACAGGAAATGTATGCATATACATAATTGAAATAAGTGCAAATAGCAATGCCGCACCCAGACGCTATTTGCGTGGCAACGCAGTTAGCAGTGCATTTCACCGTTTGCGGCTGCTTTGTGAATTTGATGGTTGCTTTTTCTGTTTTTTGCCCCCTCGGTGTGTTAGCAGGCTCTCTGCAAAGCCAATTACATGGTGCGACCATAGTGACTACTTTCCACATGGCTGTCATCTGGTGGTGCTACAGTACGGTTGATCTGACTGGCACCGAGAGGCTTTCCTACTAACGCACTGCGAAATAAAGAGTGTTCCATTGACACAGGCACAGCAGTAGAGCATTCACAGAACCAGAAATCTCATCGTCTACTTACTGTCCGAGTTTCATTGTCTGATTCTGCTAGTTATTGAACTAACTACTAATTATAACTAATTTTATATCACATTACAATATTTAAGTGGCTGCTAAGTCAGTTTTAAACTGTGCTAGGTACTGGCAAGATGCAATAGTTCAGCATGCATTTTGCGAAGAGCTGCCACCAGCAGTAGTGGTAAAAGTACACAACTTCATTACTTAAGTCAAAGCATAGTGTGGCGGACTTGGGGGCTTGGTCAAGCCAGCTCTTGGAGGCAAGAAAAAGTCAGCGTGGTAGACTCACGCTCCCTCCTCGCGCCAGCTGTGGCCAGTTGAGCTGACTGGCCCATCACAGCAGCTGTCAAGCTTTGTGTCTGTCTTGCCTTGCAGCGAGGGATACCCAACAGGGAAGGTCCGGGAGCGCGTTGGAGCCAAAACACACCGTACCGGAGAACCTTGATCGGAGAAACGACGTCCGATGGCATCTTTAAGTTGTCCTTTATATTTACTTTCCCGCCCTTGAGCGCCATTTTTGTTTGAACTTTTAATGAATAAAACCTGGCGTGCCGGCACCTCTTCACAGCAAACTGCGTCTCTCTGAGTCCTTGCCCACGCCTGGGTAGCGAAACTGCCACATATAGATACTCCTTGTAAAATATAACTCTAATAAAAGTGAAATTTGTTCAGTCAAATTTTTATGTGAGTTAAAGTGCTGGAGTAATTGCTCATTAAAGTACTTAAGTATTAAAAATGTACATTTTCTTTTTATGTCAACGCATTGTTGTATAGTTGCCACAATGCATTTAAAGAGCCTATTGACTCTAAAACAACCTCAAGAGTACACTGACTTGCTTGTCGAACCTGTAGAATAAAAAGCTTGTAGAATATGCTACAAAGCCTATAGAAATGCCTCTAGAAACACAATTGAAATGCCAGATGGACAGCCATTGCCATTTTCAATTTTTTTAATATAACAACCCCCACCCCATCCCCACAAAACAGCATGGCAGTGTTCTGACACAGCTCTGGTTGTGTGTGTGTGTGTGTGTGTGTGTGTGTGTGTGTGTGTGTGTGTGTGTGTGTGTGTATACATGCGTACGACAGTGGAATTGCTGTAGATGCAGCTTCCTCAGAAAAAAAAAAATATATAAAACAACCAACCTCCTTTAATATCCTAGTTACACACCTCTAGCTTTATAATTGCCCAACTGGCAACAGCAACACTACTTTAGGGGAGACAAAAAAACCTCAATGAAGATTGTATTAATTTCACAAGGAGTAGTTTACTGTGATTGTTTTTTCTCCTGTGATGAACACAGCCTATCGCCTATCACATTTTAAAAAATAAAATAAAATGAACCCACTGACTTCATATCTATGCTTCAAAGTAATGAGTAACAGGATTTAGATATTTGTCGATCAAATGTAGTGGATTTAAAATTCATAAGTTTACAAAAATTGTTTTACTCGAGTAAAGAACGGATACTCGAAAGAAAAACTTAAGTACACTGTGGTACATTCAAAACTCCTGGCAGTATCTGAGCGAGCTGCCCACACACTAATATAAATTACAGAGTATTGATTTGCTCAGTATTGCTATCGCACCAAGAGACATCATCAGTCTGACTCAAAGACATTTCACAGACCTGATCATGTGTCGGTATTGATTGCGCGGCCAGAAGATGTATCGTAGGCTCTGGTTATCAAGTTATGCGGCTGTTGTCAAAGATGAGCTGCAATCTCTGCAAGACTCTGACTCTTGATGCTCTGGATGTCTTTTAGTCAGTAGCAGTATGGCCAGTGAGGCCAATGACCTCTCCACACAAGACCTCGGAAAATGTATCAATGCAAAGACAGCGCGTTGGTTTTTATCTTGGACATTTAACAGCTTCCAATCTCAATGTCAAATTCTAATTCAAACTCTGACAAAAGAACATATTAGTCTGGGGCAAATAAAAAATCCGCCCCTCCCCCAGGCTAATATTCAAAACGTTAGCAATTAGCAATAGCTAATAATTAGAAATAGCAATTTATTGCCATTGGTAATGCTATTCCAGCGCTTGTGGTAGCTCCTCCTAGGACATATGTAAAGGTGAACCTTTAAATATTTAAAGGGCTGACATTAGTTCGTGAAGTACAGATAGGGCAGGCAGCTACATTGAAGCTATCACTATTATACCGGCTTTTCATTTAAAGCAGGCAGTGTATTATTCCACTCAAGTCTGTAAGAGATCCGCTATCATCGTTATCGTGACATTTTCCTCCCTGTATTCTGGTAGGAGTAACGCACACTCTCACAGCGGGGTGTGGAGCAGAACAGAGCTCTGAGCCACTGCACAGCAGCGGCATGCTGTCCACGCAGCCAAAGGCTGAGCCGATGGGGCGCTTGTCACCGCCATCTGTGTGTATGTGGGTGCTCCCGTGCACCCGTGGTTTTAGATAGACAGCCGAAGACAATCAAAAGACAAAAGATGTTCCGCATGTGTGTGTGGGCACACACCCCCCGATTGGAAGCTGGCTTACAGTGCCTGTGTACACTCAGGCGAATGTTGTGTGTGCGTGTGAGATGGAAAGAGAGAGATGGAAGGAGAGCGATGTAGAGGGAGGGATGGAGGGAGAGAGGTTGAGTTTAAGAAACCTTTATTCAGCACATGTGGTATCTATTGATTCCAGTGGCACAAGCTCAAAAAGCTGGAAGACAAATGAATGAACAAAGCATAAATAACCAAACAAATAAGTAGATGTATGAATATTAGTAATAATAATACCAACATTAATAATAATAGTAATCATAACAATAATAAAAATAATAAAAAAGTAAAAACGGAGCACACAAGAAAAAATGCCCCAAAAAGGAAAAAATACACCCATTTAAATCACGGCACCAAGGAATCAACCAAATACAGTGCAAACAGTCACATTTCCATCGAAAACAGAGCAAACACCTTTATTTCCTTGTAGTACCACTGTAAAATCCTGCACATCACTCATTAGTTTGTAGAACCGAAAAATCAACCCACAACCTGGCAACAACGAGGCAAGCTCTTGATTTCAATCATTCTGTATTCCTGCTTTTGTAAATTGCAAGTTTTTTTTTTCCCACAGCTAAAAAAATTGTAAGTTTCCATTTAGTTGCATCTAGCTTATTGTACCCTGCACCAAACACAGAGGCAGTCTCTGAGAAACTGTCATCGAACTTCTGAAATAAAATACTTCTAAACTTTAAAAAGTGGGTCATGTCTCTGGCATTTAATAAAAACAATATAAAACAGTCTCCAAAAGTCCACAGAATGGGCATTGGTTGGATACTGTTGGACTGATGACATAAATAAAAACATCTGCAGCAATAGCACCAAGTAAGATTCTCCATTGGCGGTCACCTCACTGTAGCAGTTCCTCCTACCAAACGCTACCCAAGTGGAGTTTTCAGGGCCCTCCGGCACAGAGAAACAGATGACGATGGGTTGTAGACATCAATTTATTGTAGAGAGGAGGCTAGGTGGAATTAGCCAGGAGCAGATGGAACATGTCATGACAGGGCTCCTCTCCTGAGTGCGTGTGTGGATGGGGGTTTTAACCTGTTGCTCGTCGGCCCAACTGACAAGCAACAGGGATGCAGCCCCCCTGACCCAATCACCTAGATCCAGGTCAGGTGTGGCTGCTCAAACCATCCCGTTCGCACCTCACTCTGACCTTTCGTTGAGTGGAGGCTAATAGAGAACTCTCCACACTACCCCCAGCCTCTGCCTCCATACTGGGTCCGTCCTCCCATCCAATTTGGGGTTTATGTTTCGTGTTTTCACACAAAATTTCTATATCGTTTTTCCTGAGACAGTGTACACATTTTCAAGAAAGCCAAGCTCGGGGAGGGGTAAATTCTGTTTGGAACTTCCTGTCCACTAAAGTTCACCTTCAACTGAACTCCCCCCTTGTCAGTCAGTTTGTCCTGCAGCAAGCTTAAAAGATTCTCGGTATGTGAATAGACCCCTGGCCTAATTGAGAGGCTACAGCTCCCGCTTCCTTAAAATCTGGTCCAGGGATGTCTAGTATAGTCTTTAGCGTGACGGCTCCAGCCGCACACGGCAGACGTGTCAGTCCTGGTGCGGAGCAATCCTGTACATCCAGCTTGGCTCCATGGATGATTGGCTCCTTTAAAAACTAATACAGTAAATTTGCAGGATGCTCTTGCAGTTGATACGATCCCAAGAGGAGAGAGAGAAAGAGAGAGAGAGAGAGAGCGAGAGAGAGAGAGAGAGAGAGAGAGAGAGAGCCCAAGTCAACCACCCATCACTGGTCCTGTAGCAGCCTATGACAGCCTCAGGACGGCAGCTGTCGTCGGCCCCTGACCGATGTGTTACTTGTTTGGGTAGAATGCACCGCTGGGGCAAGGGGCAGGAAACTAAAGTGTACGCTTACTCAATTATTTTGCCTCCATCAGTTTAAAACCGTTTCAATGCATTCCAATTTCATCATTGAAACGAGCTAATACTTATGAACGAACTACCTAATGTTAAAAACAAGCCTTAACTCCGACTCCCAAGTTGGGTAAACTCTGACCTCCATTTTCTTCACCTGTCATTCTTTTCAATAAAATCTATCTATCTATCTATCTATCTATCTATCTATCTATCTATCTATCTATCTATCTATCTATCTATCTATCTATTTATTTATCTATCTATCTATCTATCTATCTATCTATCTATCTATCTATCTATCTATCTATCTATCTATCTATCTATCTATCTATCTATCTATCTATCTATCTATCTATCTATCTATCTATCTATCTATGTATCTATCTATCTATCTATCATCTATCTATCTATCTATCTATCTATCTATCTATCTATCTATCTATCTATCTATCTATCTATCTATCTATCTATCTATCTATCTATCTATCTATCTATCTATCTATTATCCTTTTGTCTATTCATTTGACTGTATATCTGTGTAACTATACTGTATGTCTGTCTGACTGTCTATGTGTCTGTACACTTTATCTGGCTGACTGTATGACTACTGTATCTGTGTGTCTCTCTAACTGTTTGTCTGCCTGTCCGCCTGTCTCCCCGTCCGTAAGTCCGCCCATCGGTCTATATTTGCACCTGACCTGCTCTCATTTTCCCCACCTATCTCTCTCTCTCTCTCTCTCTCTCTGTCTTGTTTTGGTTGAGCGGTGATTGTGCTGATGGACTGTGATGAGAAGTGACGGTCTATCAGGCTCACTGCAATTCCATTACCTGGACCCTTTATTGAAAAGGGGATTCACTTTCACTGCACGCCGCGGCAGCACCGCGACAGGGGGCAAGGTGCCGGCCAGCAGCCATTTTGGACACGAATGCACACATGCATGCACACGTGCACATACGAGCGTGATAACAGAAAACAAATATAGATAGACAAGAAGGTTGGACTTGCACATTCGCAGACAGATGAATATGGGTGAGTACAGTGCAGACACACACACACACACACACACACACACACACACACACACACACACACACACACACTATGGCTTGTTTCTCTGGGTGCATCTGATAGTGGTAATCTAGGCCCTCCCCTTTAGGGAGGACTATCTCTAAAAACCCACTGCAGAGTA
>NC_137210.1:3981534-4041534 GCF_960531495.2 Zeus faber
GTGGTGCTGATGTGCAGCAGCACGCTATATGCTGGAAAGACAGAGGGACCAAGGGATTGCAGGGCACAACACACACACACACACACACACACACACACACACACACACACACACGCCCACCATGCCATACCTTTACCTTAATGATTGCGTTCTTAGGCTGTTTCCTTAATAATTCACAGGCATGAATTTGGAGAGGCCAAAAATATAGACAGAGTCTTCGGATGAACGCAAGGGAGTTATCAAACATAGTCAGTGTGAGAGAGACAGAGAGAAATCACTCAGCAGTGATTAACTGGGGCCAGAGGAACAAAGGTGGCCAACATCAGGCCCAGAGGGACACACTTGTGAATTACATCGAAAGGGGGTGGGGGATGGGGGCAACACAGGGTATTTGCTATCGGTCAATGTTTATATGTGTGTGTGTGTGTGTGTGTGTGTGTGTGTGTGTGTGTGTGTGTGTGTGTGTGTGTGTGTGTGTGTGTGTGTGTGTGTGTGTGTGTGTGTGTGTGTTGTGTGAACCCAAAGCATCATACATCGTTTTTTTTTATCCTGTATAAGTTTATTGTTAGCATGGATTAGTCATGATATTAATTAAGCGTTGGGGGTTTGTGTGAATATATGAATAGATGCACTGACATGGGAGAATAGCCTGTCTGTGTTTATTGCCCAATCACAGTGCTGCAAATGAGCCGCTTTTTTTAAATAAATTTACACAGTATGTGTGTGTGCATGCGTCTGCTCAGTTGTGTACCTTATATATTCTCTAACTCCCCCTCTGGATACACAGAGACGCAGTCTGTCAGCAGGTACAAACGCACTGTGGGCTTCTCAACGCCACACAAGTGCAAATAAAACCGGCATGGTGCCTTGCATACCAATGAAGACCACATCGGATAAAGACAGTGTGATCCATATTCAAGTGACGCGGAGGGTAAACCTTGTGGCATGAACGCTGCAGAATTTCAATTCCCCACTACTCACTCAGCTCGAAAATGGCTCTTTGGGGCAACAAACAAAGCAAGGGTCTGTACTAAAATCACTACAGTGTTACATACTGTTTCAGGCACAGTGGCTCAATGAGTAGAATAGTATACAAATCCACACAGGGCTAAGGTGTTAAAGAATACGTACATGTGATGGCAGTACATCAATTACGCAACGATGGTAATGCATTACAGCCGCAGAGGAAATTACGGTCATTAGAGTGTGTCTATCAATATTCCTTTGAAATTACTGAAAGATCGATTCAGGATGATCTAAAAATGACCAATTTTCACGTTCAACACCACAATTTGGTCTGTGACCAATGAGAATGTTTCGCATTGACAAGCAGGTTGCAAGCAAGTTTTGGCAGAAAATAACAAGATTCTGTGTTCGAAAACAACAAAGTGTGCCTGTCGGCAGTGACAAATGGCTGTCGACATCGAGAGCCTTCAGGTAAGCCAACCCTGTGTTGTGGCTAAATGCTTTTTGTAAAGCTCGGGAGCAGGTCGTCCCTGCCCCTCCCCAAAGGAAAACTAAAGGCTGTTTCTCTATTTCACCCGTATCACACACAAGCTTTCTCTTCATATTAGTTGATAAAGGAGATAACTGCGATCCTGGGCAAAATATTTTTTCTGGATCTTACATACTCGTAGACATACAAAGGCCACCTTTATGTGTTGTGTGTTTGGTCGATGTTCTATCACAATCTTTGCACACCTTTAAAGCCGTTTGTTTGAAAAGTACTCAAAGAGTAATATTTGTCTAGCTATGGAATACACATAATTAGAAATGTCTTCCATTGCGGACCATATCTGTGGTGATCTGCCTTCACCGTCTGATGTTAATATTTTGGTTATAATTTGGCAGCTAGTTCACAGGCACTGAGGCACACAGGAAAGCGACAGAGAGTTAACAGTGGTGATTTAGTAGTTTGATTTTCTTCCGTTTCTGAGGTCATGGAAATTGTGTGCTTTATCAAAGCCCCACTGCTCTCTTAAGTGAACTCCTGCTGAGCTGCGCTGAAAACATCGTCTATTCATCTGAGTTATTCTTGTGTATTAGATCTTGTTTTGGTTGTGTGAAATACTGTACAAATGGATGCATTTGGGTAGCCAAGTATAACATCTAGGTTGTGAAGGCAACCATGGTTCCCTGAGGAAGGGACCAAATCTATTACTCAGGATCAATCATGATCGACAGATCATGTAATCCAATCGAAGACTCTGCATTCACGTCGCACACACGGTACGCACTCCCCTCCACTGCATCCTTGTCAGGCAACATCCCTGTCCCCCAGGGGGATACTTGGAGCTGCTTGAAGCTGCTCAACCTGTCGACAGAAGTCTCATTAATCATCAACGGCGCGTGCGTCCTCGGTTGTAACGCTCTCCCAAAGTCCACAATCAGCTCCTTAGTTTTGCTGACGTTTAGGAGGAGGCTGTTGTCCTGGCATAAGAGTGACAGGTCAGCCACCTCCTCAAGGTCGATCCTTCTCGTCGTCATCGGTGTTCAGACCCACCACGACGGTGTCGTCAGCACACTTGATGATGGCGTTGGAGCTGTACTCCCTGGCCACACAGTCACGTGTTTCATGAGTCATGAAAATACAGTGGGGGGCTGGGGAAGCAGCCACGGGGGGGATCCTGTTTTCAGGGTGAGGGTGCTGGACATGTGCCTCCCCACCCCAACCACCTGGGGCCTGACTGTGAGGAATAACAGGATCCACGCACACAGTGGAGTGTTCAGTCCTAGCTCCAGCAGCTTGAGGGCCAGTCTGGTGGTGACTATGATGTTGAAAGCTGAAGTGCAGTTGATAAACAGCAATCTCACATAGCCCCCCCTCCGGCCATCCAGGTGTGTGAGCATTGTGTGCAGTACCTGGGAGACTGCGTCGTCTGTGGATCTGTTCGGTCGGTATGCGAACTGCAGCGAGTCAATGGTGTGGGGGAGGGAGGCGCAGATGTAATCCTTAATCAGCCTCTTGAAGCACTTCATGACCACCGAGGTGAGAGCGAATGACGGTAGTCATTCAAGCAGGCTGGAGATGCCTTCTTCGGCACAGGGATAATGGTGGACCTCTTGAAGCAGGACCGGACCGGCGACTCAGCCAAGGAGGCGTTAAATATCCGAGTGAGCACAGGGCCTAGCTGGTTAGCACAGGTCTTTAGTAGTCGCTCTGATATGCGATCTGGGCCCGCAGCTTTCCTGGTGTTCACACGCATCAGAGCCCTCCTGACGTCATGCTCAGACATTGAGAGTGTGTGCTCATCCCCAGCAGTGTAACTCAAATTAGCCGGTGAGCTAGTGGTGTTGCCTCAAACATAAGCATAAAGGAGTTCAGTTCAGCTTGCACCTCAACGACACTGTTATTATGCGGTGTCTGATCTTTACTGGGTGAAAACATCTGGATGCGTACGACCTCTGAAACACCCTGGCGGCAACATGCCGATGGGCAGTGCTGCGCCTAATCATCTAGGTCTGACACACATGACTTGATCGCCTGAACTCTGGTTGAGGAGAAATGGGCTGGTATTGAAACCGAGTCCAGCTCCATGCCTAGGAAGGGGGTGCCCTGACTCATTGTTAATACAGTTTTCTCCATGTTGATAGCGAAGCCTGGACTCAGGTGGGAAAGGGTTAAAGTACCTGCTTGACTGACTCACCTCTATCGTAGTTCTACACTCTCACCTCCTGCTGACATAACGGTGTAATCGCCACCTCCACACCTTTTGTGAGGAGCTAAAGATAGCCCAAAGGTGAGTGCAAGGATTTCATAGGCTTTTACCTGGAAGGCAAAGTTCAAATATTTTCTGTACGTAGGGTGGATGGAGATGTGAAAATAGGCATCTTTCAGGTCTTGTTTTACAAACCAGTCATTTGGTTGAATAAATCTAAATTGACATGTGGTCTCTGAAAACATCTGAAATGTAATTTTCATTAGATGCTTGTTTAACATCCGCAAGTCTAATATCGGGTGAGGGTTTCCGTATTTTTCTTGCACCACAAAGTATCTGCTGTCGTGTCCGTCTGCTGTACTCTCTCTCTTGGGACACACCACCCCTTTTTCTAGCAGGGAGTTTATCTCTTTCGCAAGAACCTCTGTCTGATTGACTACAAACTTGACTTTTTCCCTGAAAGTGGCAGACGACAGGCGAGCTGGATGACGCAGCCCTTGGTCAAAGTCCTGACCAAGGGCTACGTCATCCGTTGCACATTGCGGCAGTGCCAGCCTGGTGCCTACCAGTTTGGGTGCACGCCAGCTTATTCTGTAGACCTAAGGGTCCTTTATGTACACGCTCTGTGCCTGGACACCCTGTGAGTGCACTGGTACAGCTTACGATTGATCGGGCATGTGCCCACATACAGCAGACCCGTGGTCCGTTATTCAGCAGCTTAGAGCCTGGGCGCTCGGTGGACGCAGAGGTGCAACTCTCAATGGGTTGGGTGTGTGCCCGCTCATGGCCAATTGTTGCCTCGGAGGCGACATATTCAGATAAAAATTAAACCACTAGTATAGCATGACACAATGGGATTGGAGGGCCTCTCTGCTTTTTATCTCCTCATCAAACCTAGCTGTCATGTGTCCCATCACCTCACCGAAGGCGTCGGTTGGACACACCGGAGCATCCAGCAGTGGCAGTTTTTCCCGTTCCTGGAGCCAAGTGAGGCCTAGAATTAGGCATGGACTCCACAAGACCTCTGAAGGTGTCCTGTGGTATCTGGCTAGAAGACATTAGCAGCAGTTCCATTAAGTCCTGTAAGTTGCGAGGTGGGGCCCCCATGGATCGGGCTTGATGTTCAAGTAAATCCCAAAGATACTCGATTGTATTGGACCCTAACCTCGGCCATCCACATGATGGAGAACAAAACGTGATTCATCAGACCAGGCCACCTTCTTCTATTGCTCCATGGTCCAGTTTTGACGCTCACGTGCCCATTGTAGGCACTTTTGGCGGTGGACTGGCTCAGCATGGGCACTCACAGCAAGCTGTGATGCACTGTGTGTTCTGACACCTTTCTATTATAGCAGCATTAACATTTTCAGCAATTCTTGCCTCAGTAGCTCTTCTTTGGGATTGGATCCAACGGGTTTGACTTCGCTCCCGATCAATGAGTTCATGGGCACCCTTTACCATGTCGCCGGTTCACCTATTGCAAATCTTGTTTTTATAAGTAGCAAACAACTGAATACACTTTAAAGTAGAATTACACACATCATAATACAATTTAAGGCCTTAATCCTTGGAGAAGCGACTAAATATTTTCCAAAGACCTTTCAGTGACCCCTGGAAATCCTGTTTGGGGCACATCAATTTTGCTGATAAATTGCGGGACCCTATAATGCAGGGCTCATGTATGCACGTCCCCCGCCTCATAGATATTATGATGTAGCCTACCTATTACATTTGGCTTTGTAAATCAAAACATTTATATAAAAGGCTGCAATAAGGACTGTTACAGGAGGTCATTATTGCTCACTGCAATAGCTGTTACAATGACTCCCCTCTGTGCCAGGAGAGGAAACTCCTCCTCTGAATGGCAATGCACAAGGAACATATTTACTACACACTAAACTTCCACTTTTAAGCTTAACCTTCCACTAAGTTAAATTCTATTTGATTCTATTTATTTATATTATTATTATTTCATCGGTGTAATTGCACTATTTCGCAGACATTTTACTGTGATGATTCGTCCAAAGATAGCATTTGTATGTACTCTATACAATATAAATACACATACATACACAATATGTTAATATTGTACTAATTTGTTTGTTGTTTGTTTGTTTGTTTGTTTGTTTGTTTGTTTGTTTGTTTGTTTGTTTGTTTGTTTGTTTGTGCTAAGCTAGTGAAGTTAAGTCAGCAATCTAGTGGTGGGTACCTACCCACCGCACGAGACCAAAAATAGCTGTTTGGTAGGTGGAACATTTACTCATACATTTTCATTTTAATCTTAATGTAGCTATATTTTTCATTTGTATTTTTATCATTATTATTTTACGGGATATGGTATGTGGAGGTTTGCATGAATGTCCTTGCATGCATGTGTAAAATCACTCAACACACACCATGTACACAGCACTAGACATCACCGCCAGCCCCCATGGTAGCCCTCAGACTTATTCCAGCACTAGCAAGCTGTCACTATTTCGGCTCTGATAACACACACACACACGCACGCACGCACGGACGCAAGCAAGCACGCACACACACACACACACACACACACACACACACACACAGACCCTGACACTCACATCTAACTACTGTTTGTGCACTCATATAAACCACCATGTATGCACACACAAACACACACAAGCGTTTCCACTCTGCCTTCCTTTCCAGCAGGCTCCATCATGTCCTCCACACCAGCTCAATATTCTCTTGCCTGGGCTACAGATGGGGCTAAAGACCCACCCAGGGCCATAAAATATACATACAACAGAACTGGGGAGTGGACAAAAAAATGCATTTACCGTGGTGAATCTTAAAGCTCCTCATATATATTTCAAGGCATCGAAAGCCATTTTTTCTCCCACTTCCTGTGGCCTGAGCGTGGGTCTGTACATCGGGCGCATGTAGCTACGTGTATCTGCATAGTGCACCTCTGTGTTCTGCGGACCTGTGATTTTGTCTCTGTTTGAGGACCTTTAAGCTGTATTTTGATGCCCTCACATCTGAGGTATCGTTCATTGTCGGGTTCACCATTGGGTTCATTGTCCTGTAAAGTGCTGATACTTGCCCGGCATAGATACGATAACTTGGAATTGGCCTTCCCCAGTGCAACTGAATTGTCGCTATGACATCATCAACAAGACCTCATCATGGCAACCCATGTTAATTTGTCAACATATCAAAACAAAGCATTTGAAATACTGTATATATGTGACAACTGCCTGTCAACAAAACTCCCCAATAGATCACTTTTTTATCCACAGAAACCAGGAATTTGCACAGCCTATGTTTCAGCGTATATTTCATGCCTCAGTTACAGGCCTTCCTATACTGTAGCATAAAAAAGCCATTATATGCTACGTGAAACGATCAACGATGTTGGTCGTATTTTCATCCTTTACATGTAACATCTTGCCACAGTCTATAGATTATCTGGCATAACCTGTAGACATCGAGACATTCATATTCAGACAAGAAAATGAGACGTCTGTCATTTCCATTACAAGTCTCAATTACATTTATTGTCGCACAGCTTGTTCGACACAAACCTGCGTCATTGGAGTCTCTGAGTGAGAAAAATATCACAAACAAAGCACTAGTACACCGGTGAGGAATAATACTTCTGCAGGGAAAGCAGAGCACTTTGCGTAGAGCAAATGTCTGCAAGACAGTTACCACGACCACGGTGCCAGACACCCAGACACTGAGTGAGTTATTACGGAAAAGAAATAAGCTGATATGTCACCCTTGCAATTCTCACATAATGTTTGATGCATACTACGGTTTCGAACATACTAAACACTTATTTGGCATATACTTCAATAGTATACTAGTGCGCCATTTAGTTTGTGTCTCTCGGGATAGTCATCACCATCTTCACTCTCATCGTTTCTCTGACACTACTTCCTTCTGTTGTTTCCTTTTGAAAAGAAATCCACTTTGAGAGACACAAATATGAAGAGGCCCTTGTTAGCAGCACACAGGTACTGTATACTATACATATTCAGTACATACCGTAAAGGCATGAAGACATACTTGTGCACAAAAATAACCCCCTCTCCTACTCCCATTAGTGCTGTACTGTGCCCTTACTGGTGTGGCTTCAGTAGCTGTTGTCCTCTCTCTCTCCATCTCTCACGTTCCGCTTTGCAGAGCTTGGCCAGACCCTGCGGTTCTATAAACAGACAGCTGCACCACCACTTGTTTCACAGCACAGGCACAAGTCCACAGCATTGGGGTATTCTGTTTCCTACACGTGCACACGCCAAACCAAATAGATATCTGCGAGCACGGTATGATATATCATATATGACGATAGGATGAGATATTCAACGCGCATATTGTCTTTTTTTGGAAAAAAAAAATGTTTCCTCTCTTGACGGTGTGGGGTCTTGAATCGTACCTAAAGAGTTGAAAATGAAGGATGAAAATTTGAAAAAAACAAAAAACAACAACGGCACTGAAAGTCATTGGAGGGGACTGTGTTGTGGTTATGGCAGAGATGTTTTTTTGAGGATATACGGCCATGCACCCGAAGCAACCTTCAGGCCACAATATCCTGCAGTGCTGTATGTTTGTGTCTCCACCGTGTCTCCACGGTGAGGCTCCTGTCAAGTAGACTGTGTTAGAATTGACAACATAGCCCTACCACTCCTCCCCTGGTGGGAGTGTCTGTCTGTCTGTCCATCGAAAGGGCAAGTTTGGCAATTTCACGGAAATGGAAAGAGATCTGGAAATCGTTACCTAAGTAAGAGTTACTGCTGTAGAGATCATTTACTTTAAGTGGAGGTACTGAAGATAAGAAATACTTAAGTAAGAGTGTATAATAAGAGTATTTAATCAATACTAATACTAAATAATAAGTCATTACTTACTTGCATGTTTGGGGAACACAATATATTTTAATTTACATAAACTATAACCTATTTGTAGAAAACAAATACACAATAACACAAATGATTCTCTTGTCTATTATATTGTCAATTTATTCGGCCTTTGTGTCTATGTGGGTATTAACATTAAAATGTGTACTCTATCATGGTCTTTAAAATTGTATAAATAGATGAGCAGTAGGAGGTTTGATTTCTGTGTAAGTACAATTTTTGTTTAAAATGGAATGAAAACACGGCTCCTAGGTGTCTGTCCATCTATGCTGCTCGTTACCATTTTCCCAACACGGGTCTGAATGGACCCCTTCTCACCCAGGATGTTATGACAGTCTTTATGTTGCTCCCAGCACTAAGTGCCGCGTGCCTTGATAAGAGCTTTGATGTTCATGATTAGGCTCATCAGATCATTCAGAGCACATACCATATTTTCTGCTTTCATTATCTGCTTGTGTCTTGGCCTCCATTAAATGGGCAGCCAGTGATGAATGGATGTGAAATGCCAATCTGTGTGCAGATAGAAAGTGCCATTAGGATATCACATTTTCCTATCAGAAGAAAATGTTGATGATGGGAAATAGTCTTGATGCAATCCTCGGTAATTTACTTGTGGATCTAATCCCCAAATTACCCCCATGGTGGTGGTGGTGGTGGTTTAACCTTGCTAAGAATTTTGCACAAACTCAACAACTTTGTTGTGGGTTTGGATCTTTCTTTTTTCTGCACAGCAAAATTTAGGTCAAAAAATGCAAGCCCTACTACAACAGTGTTTGCCCTTTTAGCCCATGAAATGGAATGAAATATTGTGTGTTTGAATAGCACGATGAAGTATTCAAAATAAAAGCTAAAAAAGCCACTTTGTCTGTGTCCTTGAAAGAGTGAAGTCTTTTAAATGCAGAACATAATGCAGCTAGGCCAGGTAACAATGAATAAGAGGAGGGCCATTGTTCTGCTTTGTATATGTTGGTAAAGTAGTGCACACAAAACATCGACCCCCCTCAACCTGGAGGGAACGAGCATGCACGCAAAAAAAGAAGCCTACAGAAAAAATAAAGTCAAGCCTTATAGATGGGAGGAATGAAATGCTAAAAAAGGAAGGAATCTTGGGAGAAGACAGAGTGACTACCGGTTGTCTGTGTGAACGGCATCAGGAGTGAGGTGGCGAATAATATGAGCATATGCGTATGTGCCCGTGCCAGGGAGGCTAGTAGAGTGCCAGGACAGGTGGAGAGCAGGTCACCTATTCTCGGTGCTATCGGTCCACACAACGTACAGGGCTGTCCATCAATGTTCTCCTGAGTGAAATCACCGCTGATCTTTGCCGATCTCGCGTAGGCACGGTAACCCCCCCGGAACCATTCCCCAAGCTCCCTCATCTTCTGGCCTTTTGCACAGAACAGCTGTGGAGGGTTAGCTGCTGCCATTAACACCTGAGAACACACCAACCCCAGCTCAGGATCCCAGTGATGCTGTAGCACAGCACGCTGCGCGTGGGTGTGTATGGGCATCTGTTTTGTGTGTTTTTACTGTCAGTTTTATGGAGGATAAAATAGCAGATTATCAGAAAGATGGCAGAAAGGTATGCATACAAGTTCTCATTTTAAAGTGTACATGTAAACCTGCATACTGTAGACCAAACAACCGCATACAAATATACTGTATATGCACTTTTCTCCCATATGTACCTGTTCGCTAACCAGGCTAGGCCTTGATACCTTGACTCATTAGCAAAACAGAAAATGAATAACGCCCCCGCCAAAAACCAAAGGACCATCCATGACAAAATGGCTACCACAACTTCATCACAACAGGTGATCTCTAACACAGACAGCGACAGACGTGGCTCGCCTCTAGAGCGATGTGTGAAGAGAAATGTTTTGAGGGCCGCTCAAATATTCCTTTTGATCTAATAGGGGACCACTTCAAAATACAATTAAAAAAAGGAGGGGAGAAGGGGTAGGAAGGATAAGGGCTGGGTGGGTGTAGTGAAAGACAAGGGCAGGGAAGGCTCCATGAAGGTATGGGTGAGCTTAAATGAACACCGTCGGCAGCGATCACACAATGCAGCAGAATCCCATTTCAGAAACACTAATTAGTCATTCAAAAAAATCCCCATTGCTTTTATTACCTGACTGAGGGAGAGCTTATCTATCCTATGAAAGACTGAATGTGAGAGAGGTACCACGCAGTCAAATTCAATATGCATTAAATTTGCATTCCACCAAAAGGACCACATGTAACCCAACAGACAATTAAACAAAGGTCAATGCATGGCCTCTAAACACAGAAGCAAACACTGTGCTTGCTTACCAGAGCCCTAGAGATGTGGGTTTGACCATATTTAACAGCTGATGTGTGCCCATCAGCAGTACGTCTCCTTGAGCAAAACAGGCTCAAGATTTACCTGCGTAATCATTTCAAATGTGCCTGCACAGCAGCAGTTTCAATGGCTGTGCCAACGGCTAAACTGTTCGTGGTATGGTGTCGGCAGGTCCTTGGGCTGCTTGGTGAATGAAAGTAATTCCAGACTTTACAGTAGCAGTTCTTGCCCAATTGGACTTGGAGAAAAATGCAGATGATCAATTCTTTGAATGATTTCTCACGTTTTATATAGGACAATAGCCTTGTTATATGTTACGTAGCTTATAAAACACATTGCCTTGGGCTTTAATTAGTCTCTCAGAGCTCATATGAAGAGACTGTTCTTTCAGATAATGTCAAACTGTATTGTAAAGACCAGATCACATTACATCTTCACTCAACCTTGTGTGAAGATAAGGATAACCCCAGAGGGCTTGACAGATGATTGTGGTTTGTTTTATAGCACAGTAAGATTGTATTTGTGACCGGAGTTTAACTGTTAAATCAATGTATCTGAGAAACACCTGGGGATATGATTGGGGGGACATGATCTTGTAAATGACACCTGACCAATGGCACACAACCTCTCATCAGTACAAAACCCCCTTTGGTAGGTGCAAGGGCAGACTGATCAGATCACTGTTTTGAATCACGTCTGTATCTTTCTCTTTATTCTGCAGAATGAATATCTTTAATGCTCTCAGTTTGTTTTCCTGTAGCTGGCAGATTAACTTCACTGACCACTCAGTGAGAATTCTCCAACAGAGGTCGGCTACATGATCAGGCCCAGAAGCAATGTGCGGGCTAACCAGAGCCCAAAAGACTGAAGGCTGAAAGGGGCCTGTGAAAAAAAATTAAGTCGTTTTAATTTTTGGAAACCATTTAAACACTGGTAAATCAGTCAGCACTCTCATTTCATAACATCTAAATGACAGTGTTCTAAACAGGGTTGTAGCAATTGGTATTTATTAAAACATTGTTGTTATTAATACACACAGACTAAACTGCATGACTATCATGTCTTTAGAAAGTAGCATTCTCAGGTCCATCAATTTCATTACTTCTCATTAAGGTCTTGGCCATGCGTACATCACAAGGACTATCGTTACTCTGCATAAATCAGCAGAATTGAATTAATGTGATATTAAAGAAAGAAAAGGTAACAAAGGTAAACTCCCTCCTCAAAGGTAACTAATTTAAAAGCCTTTGGAGTCACTGTTCTCTGGTTTGGATAATTTCCTTGAATAATTTGTCTCTCTGTTAGTCAGTTAGTGATGTTTCCTGTGTATTCCTGCATGCATTGGCGCCCAGGTCTAGAATACACTCCTGCTGCTGTCTGACATTATTTATCAGCAAAGTAAAGGTTTATGCTTAGGTAGGAGGGTGGAGGGCCCTGAAAAAGTTGCAGCCCCAGGACCAAAAGGCAGAATTATGGGGTGGGGGGCTCGTGCCTGATTTACATTTACATGACTAATTAGGTGTTGGAGGGCTGACCAGGAATCGTTCAAGCATGCATGCCGCTATACAGGCATTTAAAACACATTAGGTACAAGTACGGCAGATCAAGAGCTGGAGTGTTATAAATTGTCTCTCTCTTTTGGAAGTGTACATTCACATGTATGAGATTCCCCAGCTGCAATTTGGAGAGACTTCCATCATTGTAGCTGAGATACTTCTGAATTTCATCTCTATAGTAGTGGTTAATAAGCACTTATTGCTTGAGCCTTTTTTGGAAGTATTTTCCAATATGTACGATTTTCCTATATACACACACACACATAAATACATTCAAAGTACAGAGAAACTCTCATTGACATATTGAGAGATTGTGTGAGTTAGCATGCATGGAGTGTGTGTGTTTGTATGTGTTTGCAGGGGCCACTGTCTGTTTGGAGCACAGATGCATACTGTATGTGTTTTACATTATTAATTATTTTGTGCAAGAGTATTATTGTGTGGGTGTGTGCAATTGTCACAAACAATCTTCAGTGTGCTAACAACTCTGTGGAAACTCCCCGGATCATTATGTGCATGTAAACACACACACACACACACACACACACACACACACACACACACACACACACACACACACACACACACACACACACACACACACACACACACACACACACACACACACACACACACACACACACACACATGGCCAAAAGGCATGACATGATTGTACAGTTGCACATTTCCATGTAGCCCTGGTCTGAGTTAATCTTTCATAAACACTTGCCATTGCAGGTCAAATGAAATTAATTATTTTAAATATGTCTCACTTTCAATAAAAGCATCCACTGAATGTAGCCACATACATTATTTTCATTACATAAACATACAACATAACTTCTGTCTGCATACACGTGTGCAACAATGGCATATATTGAGCTGCCTGCAGGTCATCATGGGGCAAGAGCCCTTCAGGGTGTGTTCATATGTTTATTTAGACTTGAGCAGAGCGGCTGGCACGTCAGAGTCAGATGTGGCAATATCGTATACTGTATTTCTGTTCTGTACTATATATACAGTATATACTGTATCTACCAAAACAGAAAGCGCTAGTCATAAAGGTACTGTCATGGCTCGTAACATGATTGATCTCTGTTTGTTATTTTCTATGACAAGTGGCTAACAACGCTGTGCATCTGTTAGAGTTAAGTGTTCCGGTGACATGGTTTTACACTACTCACCACTTTTGAGACTGGGCTTAGGGCTTCGCATAGCATGATGTCATCTGTGACAATGTGCACAATTCTGCTGCTACTGACAGCAAACACATATCCATCAGGGAAGGCCAAAATATTGGAATCTAAGCTATAGTCAATAGTCAGTAGTTTTTTGTCAATATAGGAAGGGACAGATTATAAAAGCACTGGTTCCCAACACTCTTTTTTAAAAATGCTATTTTCACTGATCCACATTATGGTTACATGACACTGTAAGGATTTGTTCAACCGTGTGGGAGGGATCACTCTGGATCCCGTCGAGACCTGCGTGGTGCAAGAAAAAAGCGAGAAGGGCCTTGAGCGACACAATGAACACACGGAGACAGATGTGGCAGTAATTATTAGTGCTGGAGGCCCTGTATGAGGAGAGAATGTTACCGGCCATGATTAGGATTGATCTCCCTCTGCCCATACTCAAGTGTGTGTTATTGCCTTGCTGCAAGGCACTTTGAACGAATGTCACCAGCACCAGAAGAATCTGTTTTATGCCCAAGATTATCTTCTTACCTCTTGGCTGTACGACAAATCTTTTCAGGGCACATAATGTGACCAATTTGGAGCAGTTCCCAAAGTCGTAAAAAAAAAAAATGTTCAGAACAATTGTGTCCAACCAACCAGCACAAACCAATGCTGATTTTTAACCGAAGAAGAAAATAATAATTCTCACGCCTGCTTTGTTTTATTGCTTTTCCAGGCTGACAGTGAATTGATCCAAACGATCTGATGTTTGGAGACCAACAGCGGCAGTGGGGCCATTATGTTGGAAGCGACAGGTCGATGCGTCTCCTATTTATCCTTTAAATTGTACTACATTTATTCATTCAATGTTTTCAATCCAGTTTGAAATTTTTGCTCTGTGCAATGGCAATAACAAGTAAAAAGAAAAGCCAAGGCCCTGTTTTAGAAACTCGTCAAAGCCAATCACAATGTCAGAAACAAATATGAAGTGTCGTGGTTCTTGTAAGAATCACTCAAACTCAAGAGAATCGCACTGCATCCTAGTATTTTTATTTTTCTCCCACCTCTAGAAGGAGAAGGTTAGCCAAAGTTGAAATCTTGGTTTACTGAGTGGCAGGCCTTGTATTGAGATAGGAATGTCAAATACATTGGCTATATAATGATTTCAATGGACAGCTTTCAATTCAGACGATATTATCCACAGTATAACACAGTATAAGTATGACATCTTTTCAGAAATGAATACATGGAAAATGGCCCTGGAAGCAATTGTGTAATCACTCTTTTACCCCTCACAACCAACAAGTACTCTCCTTTATACAAAACTAAAGCTACAAATAGCTGCAAGGATTTGATCTATCCAAGCCAGGGGGCTAGGGAATAGAGAGGACCTGGAGTGGCATCGAGTGGAGGAAGCTTGTGAAGTGGTTAAGTGTTAAGCACTTCAGAGTGAGACACAGGATCCCCTAACCACTCAGAGGTAAAAAAAAAAAATAATAATAATAAAAGCGGGGTGGGGGTTGAAATGTTCACTGCAAAAAGGACAATGGGGCAGCCACGAGTGTAATCAATTTCAAAAACCAACGTGAACCTCCCTCAGTGGAAGCAGTATGCTCCTGCGAGACGCGATGCTTGAAAGGTTGCCAGTACATATGACGCCAAACTCCCAGTGTCACAGAGAGCATTCATACCAACGTCGAGGTATCAAATAAAACCCAACACGACACCATAAGATGATGAATCGAGGTGCAACAAATGAGTTGCAGCTTGCGGAGCTAGTTCTGTCAGAGAACCCGACGGCGCCACGCGCTTCCACGCCCTTATGGGCCGGCCGCTCCTGCACCCACCTGTTGGGCTCTACTCTTCTATCCAATGGGGCGATTCAAACTAATCAGTCCTTTCTTACTAGCTTATTAAGTATGCCTATGTTTGTTGTACACCTCACCAGGAGAGAACAGTAGGGCCCAGACGCCAACCACAAACAATACAAAAAAAATAATAAAGATAATTTAGAAATAAATCAAAGAGTTGTCTGTGAATAATATACAGTATATATATAGGAATATAGGTTTACAACAGAGTTGGCGCCAGAGAAAGATGGATTAATTGAACGTTTTGGCCTGTGCAAAACAGAATTGAACCCAAGTGTAAACACTGGTCACGATTCTCTGGCAGAGATATAAATAGACTTTGCCTGGAAATAAATAAAGTAGTACGTTTTGGGAAAACGCAGGCAGTATTTCAGGCACAGTGTATGTATTGTACGGTGCACACTGAGAGTCCATCTAAGTCAATATCCCTCTTTCCCACCGCATCATCTACTCCCCCTTAATTGATCTGGCCACTGAGAGGCAGCCACACATGGTAAAATGCCAGACCCGCCGGATCTCGGTCCTGTGAGTCACCCTGCTCTTAGAACTCTGTATGTGGCATCAACTGTGGTATTGGAGGAGGGGGCAAAGGTGACCTCATCCTTACAAAGCCTTGCATCATTGCCCACCGTGAGGGTGTTCCCGCTGCGAGGGATACGAGACTAAAGATGGATAGACATAGAGAGAGAGAGAGAGAGAGAGAGTGAGCACTGAAGAAAGGAACCAGCTCTGAACATTCAAGTAACTGATGTAAAAATATGACTGGGAAAGTCTGGAAAACATCTTGAAAGAAATTTCAGCAGCACAGTGAAGCGCTTTCTGTATGTGTAAGTAGGTGGAACCCGCTCTGATTTCCGGAGAAATCCGGTTGAGTTTAAGTCGAAATAATAAAGACGAGAACAATCCTAGAGAGAACGGTTCTAAATATAGCAACTACATTGTGCTGATGCTCTTGTGATATTCAAAAAGATGTTCTGCGGGGAAGAAAAACAGCTCAAATAATACATATGACATTTATTCTACTTAGTTATTGAAAATGCTCAACGTAAAAAAAAAAAAGTGTTATCACCAAAGCCTGTTTGGTGGGTTGTTATGTTATTAGGCAAATGGTAAGATGTAGGAAGAATCAACATGGCTTACTCTGCCCTTTTCCACTATGTATGGTTGTAAAAAAAAAGTGCATTGAAGTCAAAAGAGACACATGACATTGCATATTGCATGATACAATACAATTATATCTATCTGAGGCCATCAATATGGAAGCAACCGCCCCATTATAGTGGGTAATGTCTCGTATTATATATCTTCATTTTATGCTTGTAAATATATCCATCCACTCTATCCATCCATCCCTAGTTGGCCTCATATGCAATCTCCCCTTTGTAGCATGTGTGGACGATATTAATTTATCTTCCTACACATCTAGTCGGTCCTGGACAGAATCTCTTCCTGTGTGTGTGTGTGTCTCACTGTGACTTGATCTCAGAGAAGCTCTTAGTTAGTCACTTTTATCCCCCGATAGGGAATGAGAGACTCCATGAGATTCGGCCCCGGACCAGCTGGGCACCTCGCCCTGCGTTACTCCTTTAGCCTTGGGGAGATGCCAGGAAGTGCAACTTCTTCAGCTCTTCGTCCTATGACTTCTGTAATATATTATGCCATGTAAAATTATATATACATATACATTCCAGAGGCATAAATGTAGCCTGTGCCAATACATCTTCTCACAATTCCCTCCTCTTTCACTGTGGGAGAGAAATCATGACTAAGTCTGCTAAGTTAGCCAAGATTCCGAACCCTCCTACACACATGCAGACTCCCACTAGTGTTAATCACTGCAAGAATGTGAAACCATAGAAATAAGGGTATTGTTCTTTATGTAAGGGCCATACTTCATGACTTTATGAATGGGAAACTGATAAATTGTTTTCTTTCGTGTATTAAAAGCTAGGATTTAAGAACTGATTTCTGAAACCTCAACACTGAGTAAGAGACAGCCAGACAGACAGACAGAGGGACAGATTAGACAGATAGTTTGCCACAGCCCCACTCACAGACATAGATCCTGCTCATTCACAGAGCAGAGGGGAGTGTAATAATTTACATGCATTCTTTGCCTTCTTTCATAACCATCATGCTTGAACTGGACTGGATCCAGCGCTTTCTACCTGCCTGCCTGCCTGCCTGCCTGCCTGCCTGCCTGCCTGCCTGCCTGCCTGCCTGCCTGCCTGCCTGCCTGCCTGGTGCCTAGGACGCTCGCGGCAGCATCCACTTCAGCTGGAGAATCAACTGCTGCAGTCACTAACCCGTTCTCAATCGGTCGTGGCTCCCAAACCCCCTACTCCATCTTCTCAATGAATTATTTACAGCCAGATTCCAAACGATAATAATAATGAAATAAAAATCACCCTCCCCTCTCTCTTTGAGGTGAAGAATTATTGCTGCACTCAGCTCCAAACACATCAGCATGGGCTGAAATGCATGGGCACTGGCAGGGGCAGGGGCTGCGGGAGGCAGCTATAAATAACCCACCAACCCAAATATATTCTCATCAGCCTGATGCAGGGTTCCTCTGAGAGATTGGTGACTTTTTTATTGGGCGGGTGAGGGGGGCAATGGTTATATCATTGATTGGGGGGGGGTCCCATTGTTTACCATTAATTTTGGGTTCTAATTCCCCGCTTAAGATATCCCACATATCCCCACCCCCCCTTTTATAGGGGGGGTGGGGTTGCACGGATGGGAGCCGGTGAATTCAACTGAACTGACAAAGTGACTGGACGCAAGAAGCAGCTGTGCGCTGCGCACACATGGCAGTGCACGGCACTGGGCCTTCATTGGAGGAAAACAATGGGCTGGTAACGAAATGATCGTGACAGTCCCGACTATACTGAGTACTATAGGTCCGTTATTCGAACAGGCCTCAGATTTTGTTTTATATACTGTATATACAGTATATATATATATATATATATATATATATATATATATATATATATGAATGCCTTTTATAAATGCACTCCCATAGGAAATAAAGAGACGCCCTGAACTTTGTGTGTTGTCCAACCTGTCCAAAGCAGACTGAAGAGGTAGGACACATGGGTGGACAATGTGTGGTCCTTTCGGGGGGGGGGGGGGGGGGGGGACACCCTGCACCACTCACCTTGCACAGCTGAAAGTTTTCCGAGACGAGCGTCTCTTGGATGTCAATTTCTCTGGGGGTGGGCGCCGCGGTGGGCGTCCCAGCCGCGCTGCCACAAGACGGAGACCCGATGGTCACACCTGGAGAGGAGGTGGTCAGGCCGTCCAGCACCTTGCGAAACTTCTTCATTCTTTTGTTTGTTGTTGTTGTTGATGTTGTTGTTTGTCGTCGTTGTTGTTGTTGTTGTTGTTGTTGTTGTTGTTGTTGTTGTTGCTGCGACCGACGTCTCTCCGCGCTCGTCGAGAACCCACCCCCGCCCCCCGCCCCCTGCCCCTGTCTCCTCCGGACGGCGAGGCTCTGTGGTGGTCCGGATCTGGTCCCTGAAGAAGCAACCCTGCGTCGATCTCCTCCTTCTCTGATTTAAGTGTAGTTCTAAAAGTCACGGGGGGACATCATCTCGCATCTTGGGAGGAACGAGAACTATACGCCGATCACTGACAGCCGCGGCCAATCGCATATCAGAGCACGCACCGACGTCTTCTGGGGCGATTGAACTTCATGCTGGTTCTTGCTGGTTCTCTTGCGATCTTAGCGCCGCGTCCACACCGAGGCGTGCGGAGGGGTCAGCCAACCATCACTGGAGGTACAGGACAGGACCAGGACCAAGAAACAGGACTAGAGGAGCAGGCCCAATCACACCAACTTCTGAGTAGATCGATCCGCTCCTAAAGCCCAGAACGCAAAAGGGAAGGTGAAGGGGGGGGGGGGGGGGAAACACGCAAAGACGATGCCGAGAAAGAGAAAATGAAGAGGAAAAGCAGATGGAAGCAGCCAGAGATCACCCAGAGATGGTGATACCGCAGAAGGTTCGTTGCGATGTGGCGGTGTCTCAGCCCTCTCTCGGGCCGCCCCAGCCCCGCTTTCCCCTGCAGTGGAGCGGACTGGAGCTGTCCGCGGTGCTGAAGGAGCTCCACAACACGGCGCCACGCCTAGTCCCGCCTCGTCTCCCCGCCTTCCCTCCACCGCGATTGGACCGCAGCTCCCAGCGCCGCTGAATGGACGGGCAAATACTTTAAAGTGGTAATCCGTACGATTATTTTGTAAAAAAAAAAAAAAAAGAAATTAATAAAAACAACAACCACATTGATATACTCTTTAGCTGGCATTCGCTGCATTTTGTGTTATGTGTGTGCTTCTCTATATGTTGTTGCCATTGTTGTTGTTTAATGGTAAATGGACTGCATTTATATAGCGCTTTTCTAGTCATACAACTCAAAGCACGTTACAGTGCATACCTGGCATTCATCCATTCACACACACACATGGGTCATACAATGATGGCGGCGGCAGCCGTGTAAGGTGGACACCTGGACATTCAGAGCAGTTAGGGGTTCGGCGTCTTGCTCAAGGACACAAACCTTCCGATCACTAGACGACCCACTCCAACCGAGCTACTGCCTGTTGGTGGCGGGGTACGCCTTTCCAGGCAAGGATGCAAAAATTGGGCATGGCAGCCGCGGTGAATTTGACAGCCAGCGTATAGCTAATTTTCATGAAAAAGAACACAACAAACCATGACTTTTTCACATAGAAGAACTAAACCACAATTATTATGATTATTGATTATTAGGCTTATTATTATGGAACAGGGCATTTGGAAATACTGCGTTTTATTATGAAATTAAAATGTATTAAATGCAGCAGTATTATTTGATTAATTAATTAATTAATTGTTTAAATATATTAATTAATAATATCCAGTCCTATATGACAGGCGCCATCGGATCTGTGAATAAAAATCCATCTCTTAAAACAACGTTTATGGGGTATGCACTATATTCACACCTTGACATATGGGTTAGAAAAAGGAACAATTAAATGCATAAAGGAATCTGTGAGGAAACACTGTGAGCTCGGGGGGCCCCAGTGAGGCACCAGGATTGCATAATGACTTACATCACCAGCTCCTCTGGCCCCCTTGGCTATACTTGATGTTATGCGAGTCAAGAACACAACTGCACATAGTTAGTCCCTTCTATTTTACGGTCTATGCAATGAGGAAAATGTGGATTAAAGATATATATTTTTTGTTTGTTTATCAGCTGAGGAGGTGCGGCAGGGAAAACCAATAATCGTGACTGAGGCCATACATTTTAATCACCCCGTAAGGCATGGGTCATTTAAACATTTTTGATGGAACATTTGGCATGAGGAAGGTTTTGAAGAGCTTTCACTTGGTGTGGCAGCAAGAGAATATATGTGAAGATGGGATGATACGCCTGCTAAAATGTGTCAAATTAGATGGGTGAGATATTTCTTTTTCTATCATTCTTAAATGCATTTCCAAACCTCTATGAATCCGTTTGCATATACCAAGCCTTAGAACTGAGGCTTCTTCAATTTTCCTATGAACAAAAGCACAATAGGGTAAACTACAAAGTGCAAAATAAAAAATCAACTCCAATCGACTCTTCCAAAACAGAAGGGCTCTGCTCATCAAAGTAAATAGTGTTTCTGTTTTTCCTCCTAATGTGATGTTTTGGTCCCCCAAACCTGATCCCAATGTAGCATCATTTGAGAAATAGCTATGGCAACTACTCCGAGCTTGAGGTCACACCAATTGGTAGAGGCATATTATTTGATGCTTCCTGCTAATCTGACAGGCGTGAAAAGGTTAATTGAGCTTTTCTAGGTTATTCAAACATATGCAGGCATGCACTGACACTTTGCTTACGCAACAGTAATATCCTGCTTTCATGCATTCGGTTTTTCATTTGCGTCAATTATACTGTGTTCTTCCAATAGTTTTTATCACGCATGTAATAACACAGAATACAGATATCAAGAAATGACACAGGCATTTGTAATTGCATTACATATAGAGAAGCATAGAGAAGTATTACCATATATTTTACCAAAAATATTTATGTTGATTTTTGGGTAATATAATTAGCCATATTGGAATAATTTGAAAAAAGGGGATGGCGTCGCCCTTATTGATTCAAATATAATCTTTACATATCAGTACAGTTGCAAATATGTGTGCCATATGTGGTATCCTTTCATGTGATCGAAGAGCAGTGAGTTCATTTATAATTTCAGGACACCTTAGGGCTAAGCGATGCGATACTTCTCGGGTGGTGGTGGTGCTGACAGGAAGTTCGCTGCAGCACTTGTGTATTCCTCAAAGCCCAGAGACCTCTGAACATGCTTGGATGTTCAGAGGTGGAGATAGTGTTTGTGGGTTTGTAGCTGTGTGTTCAGCAAGCATCAGAGACAAATTTTTAGATGCTCTTTGAAAGCTGACATCCTTTCCAAGAGGGGATCAAATCCCATCTCCTGCAAGTTAAGAGTTTGGGCTGGTTGGTTAATATACGTTAAAAGGACGGTGTGTGTGCGATACCTAGCCCTTTAGCTCACATGCAGAAGAAGCCCTTGCTCCATTTTCTGAAAGGGATATGATAATTATGCTGCAGTGAATATTAAACAGCCACCGAGTCATCTGCGCTAATTCATGGCCCGAGACAATACCTCGCTTTCATTTAGCAAAAAAATGAAAATAAAATTAAGGATATTGCGCATCCTAGATAAAGGACACAGACAAGCGCGTCTTTCGGATTCGCGGACAAATCTGCTGCGCCTTCACCTGAATTCAATTATTATAATGTAATTGTCACTTTTGCTGTGAAGAGCCTTCATCTTCCCATTATGTGCATCTGTTGTCCATTCTTTTCTCTCCCCGCGGCGCGGCAACAATCAGTCTGGTGCCTGCAATCAGGAGTATCCTAAAGGCCAGTGCGATAATAGAGGTTCATTGAATCGGGCCCGCGGACAGGTGGGTGTTTGATCCCCTCCTGCAGTGTGAGTGTGGAAAGCATATTCTTTCTGCTCAACACCCTCTGCAGCTGCCATTGGAGGAGGTAAATTCATTCTGAAGCACAGATGCGCTGGCCATCTGAGCGGCACGTGGGGATGCCACCATTAAAATGCAGTGAACAAACACATGCACATCACAGGAGGCACTCACACAGTCGCGCAGGCATCATCTGTTGTGTTCACACATCAATAATAGAAATCAGCAGTGAGAACCAGTCAGAACAGGGGTTTGTCAGGAAATCTGCCGCCTGCGCCTTGGCCCTCTGAGCGTGCGGTGGCTTGAGCAGGACTCAAGATAGCACTCTAATCACTACCGATCACGAGATCGGTAGTGATTAGTGGGATGGGTGTACTGAGAAGTGGGGAAAGATTTGACAACCTATTGAGTAGCAACCAGGTTTGAGCGGCTGGATTGAGAGCCGATGCGACGGCTTAGTATGGTGGTCTAGCGTTGCCCTGCAAAGGCGTGCCATAGTCTACCCTTGGGGGCACCACTGCAGTCAAATCAACCAAACGCATCTGTCATTGAGTCAATCCCAGACTGTAAACTCATACTCAATCTGAACCAGTAGGATGACTTTCACAATTTATTATATACAGGTACTGCTCAATTAATGACTAAGTTCCGTTCCTCAGACCAGGTCATTAATGGAATTGGTTGATATGCGAGGACCGGTGTTATTTCACGGTAAGGGGGCGTGGCCACTGCGAACGCAGTGTAGTGAATACTGACAGACTGAGGGAACGAGACTGAGACTGAGAACGGTGATGAGATGAGATGTATACAGTGTATACAGTGTATATAGTGTATATAGTATATATAATATACATAGTGTATGTAGTGTATATAGTATATATAGTGTATAAAGTGTATATGTTATACAGTATATATAATGTAGATATTATATATAGTGTATCTCGCGTATATATAGTATATATAGTGTATCTAGTGTATATAGTATAAATAGTATATATAGTGTATCTAGTGTATATAGTATATATAGTATATATAGTGTATAAAGTGTATATAGTATATAGTATATATAGTGTATATAGTATATATAGTATATACAATATAGTGTATATAGTGTATAGAGTATATATAATATATATAGTGTATATAGTATATATAGTATATACAGTATAGTGTATATAGTGTATATAGTTAATATAGTGTATATAGTGTGAATAGGATTTAAAAGGTGATGCGCGATGAGATTCTTGACGCTGAGACACTGTGGTATAGTACGCAGTGTACAATACAGACTGGTCAGAGAGCTGGTCCTAAGTCCCAACGGTCGTTAAACAGGTAGGTCGTTAAGTGAGAAGTACCTGTATTAGTTTATTCCAAGCACAGCTTTTTTTGAATCGTTGAAAAATTGCCTCTGTATGCAACACGTACAACAAATCTTGCCTCTCTGAATTATATTAAGCTGTGTGCCGCGGATGTTGAGGAGGATTCTTTTATTAACATGCAAATGGTAAACTCACACATCTCTTTTCTTGTGGTTACAGAACAATGCATTGTTGTTATTTCTACAAAGGCATTCCACTGTAGCTGTTCAATCAATATCCCATCCACTTTTGGCAGGCTCCTCTTTGGAGGAAACACCCCCTCCCATCCCGCTAGCACCACTGGTTCTGGAACTGGGGGGCGGATGCAGGAGTATCTTCCTCTCTCCACTTGACCCTTCTACTACTTTCAGGATATGAATTTTGACAGTTGCAATTTATGTCAATTTGGACTATATACACTTGTCATAAAGATGTTTTTTTTCCCATCTATTAAGGCAATTACAGTTACAATACTGGCATGCACAGCTCAATCCAGTTTGGTTTATACCTAAATACATCATATTATGTTCCAATTAATTCATTGCTGTGCACAAAGATTGGTTTGGTGAACATTTGGTTTGTGCAAGACTTTGCTGCGACAGGACACATTGGGCAACTCCTGCGTTAATGTAAAAGAGATTATATAGACAAGACAAACATTGGTTTGAATATTTTCACGCTCAGAGTTGAACTAGTTTAACACTTATCCCCTAGTGAGAGACTGCCTTTGCCTGTCATTCAAAATAACATACACCGTCACAGTTTGAAGATCAGATCAGCTCTATATTTCAATCTATTGTATATATATATATATGGTTTATGGAAATAGACATATCTATAGGTATATACTGTGAATTTATATCTAAAATGAAAAATATAACTGCAATGGCCGCAATTTTTACTCTTTCCGCAAATAAACTACTCACTCACTGCCCACTCAACATCCACTGCAGCCTGGTAATCTTGGAAGGGGGATTCCTCCTTCTATGGTCCCTTCTCAAGGTTTCTTCCTTTTTTCCCCCAAGGGTTTTCTCTGAGTTTTTCCCTGCATGGATGGGGTTCAGACAGGGGGGGTGACGTTGATTTCAGTGCCCCAGGCGGGAATCGAACCCAGGACCTTCTTGCTGCGAGGCAACAGTGCAATGTTGCCTCACAGCAGCGTGCCGGTTCCATGTCTCACAACATATGCTGTCGCTACCATTTCTTCATCAGACATCTGTCCTGAACATTTTAGGTCCACTTCTCCAATTAAATCATCTAGGACATCGTCGTTTTTATGTTGCTTACTTTGTGTAAAGCTTATGGAGTCTACCATGTCCACTGTAAGGCAATAGCATGTCTGCCAATCAGCCTCTGTCTTCAATTAATTAAAAAAAAAAAAAGGAAGAAATCAGGATTCAAGGTGACTTTCAGGAGACAATCGAGCCTTGATCTAGTTATTTTGGCACAGGTAGACTGCTGAATGCAGAATTAGGGAGAGGAGAAGGGAGGGTGGGGGAAAGCGAGAGACAGAGAGAAGGAAGGTTATGCTCTCGAGAACAAAAGACAGGCAGAGTGGAAGAGGCATAAAGGTGGAGACTGGTAATGTATACAGAGGCTCGCACACCAGGAAATGATGAAAAAACTGCAAAAACAACAGGCAACAGCCAGCAGGAGCACAGACATTCGGCGAGGAGGACATATAGTATCTGGGGTTCTTACTGTATTTCTATGCATTCTTTCCATTTTTGAGCCCTTTAATATTATCACACGGTTATCCCTGGTGCAATGCATTCCACCACATAAAAAAAAAAAAAAGATCTTACCACCAAAAGTTCAAAATTGCCAGCTCTTTCAAAATGACACTTGACAAACAAATGACGTATGGTTATCCAAGCTGGCACGCCCACTCACTGTGAAATACTTTTTTTTTCCATTCCTTCACACCTGCTCTGCCTCTGATGACTTGCTCCAGTTGAGTTGAACTTGAGTGAGTCCTCTCATTCTCCACCTCACTCATTTTTGATTGGAATGGTTGCTACGTTCGTCTTGTTGGGTGAGTATCTAAAGAATCAAAGCAGGAAGTGAAATCCACCGAAGGTGGCCTTTAAGCAAGTCAGGCAAATACAGAGAACAATGTACATTATGTTCAGACTCAAGAGTGCCGGTGAATGTGTTATGTGTATGTATGTAAGCCTGGATCCAGGTTCACTTGAAATGCCTTTCACCCTCTCGATCCGAATCTGAGCACCCAGCCCAACATGCTGTGCGCTGAAGCTCCCTGTCCAGGCTAAAATCAGCTAGTGTCAGTGTATTTAACAAGGGAGCCACAGATGTATCAACAAGGGAACATGGATGTTGCAAAGTAACTGACTCGCATGGCTCCACTGTGAAGCCATGAGGAACATTTGCAGCTTCGCTTTCAGAGACAGGACCCCCCTGCGGTACACAGAAAAAGCCCTGTGACCGCCAGACAAAATGAGCGTTGGTTTCAGTTTTAGTGATGCTGGGTCAGTGCCAAGCGGGTGACTCAGCGATCGCTGATCTGGATCTTTGAGAGCAAATCCAAAACAGCCTGAGCAGTGGTCATTTCTTCGAAGTGCTAGGTAGAGCCATTTTCTTGAAGCCAGCCTTGAGGTCAATTTAGGCCATTCCTTTTCTTATTAGGAGGCTGTGGGGCCTGGTGACGTATAGGCCCCAGTGCTTGAACGCACACCTGAATGTACACTCACAGCGTAATAACACCAATGCCCGGTGGCGTAGCTAATGACGGTGCAACGGGTGCAGCTGCACTGGGGCCCAGTGGCCGCTAGGGGCCCATGGCGATGCCAGCGATGAGCACCCTCGATCAGCACTCCAGTGATGAGGTGGCCGCGACCTGCACGCTGCTGGTCGGTGTGTTTTTTTAAATTTTACATGTAGGCTATTATTTTTTACTCCGTTCCTCATTGAACAAAATAAATGAAGCACCGTGTGTAATGGCCCAAAAGAATATTTGCACTATTACCTATCACCATCATGTTACGCCACTGCTTTCATAATTACAGTCGTTTTTTTTAGTAATCCACAACCAAAACTGTTTCGTTAAAATATAAATTCAATGATCTTAACCCACTGAAGGGGAAGCGTTTATTTTGTGGGTTTTTTTGCTCATACCGTAACACCTCCTCGGTGTAAACAAGCGGCTGCAGTTCATGTTTGCCGATAGCAAACATGCAATTATGATGATGTTAGGCAACATTTACCGCCGCCCTGCCTTGGGTGAACACCAATTTCACCGCGCGTAGCTCATTAAAAACTGCAAGCATCCAGTTTGCCTTCTAAGGAGCCAGCTTCTTCCTTTAAAAATAAAAACGAACCCAAGGAGAGGCATCGCTGTTGACCTGCGTTTGTCTTCTGCTCTACCTCCCTCACAGGCACACGAGCACTCCGGCTCGCGTATTATTTCGCGCACATTTCCGGACATAGCATCTGTAATTACTTCCCCCCATGTTCCTTGCGCTTCCACTCCTCTTTCGCCACCAGTTCCCACATCCACCCCCATCGCGTTGATTAACATTGACTGAGACCACCCTCCTATCTCATTAGATGGCTTGGCCCACTTAAACACCTGTGGTATGATTTTATATAGACAGCAGCAGAGTTGGGAGGAAGAGGCCGCAGCGGTGAAGAATGGTCGTTTTTTTTTAATCAATTCCCAATTAAGAATTCGCTCCGCGTGGTAATTGAGTGAGAAGGAGAGGAAGCAGAGAAATCCTGAGAAAGCTTGGAGGGGTAGTCGCCGGGGAGCGGGGGCAGATCCTTCAGGGAATTTTAATTTTCTTATAAATGGGCGAGAAAACGCGCAGCCGGGGCAACGACGTGTGTTATTGGCCGACAAGGATATGGGCGGGTAAATGAATATCGCCTTTCCTGCAGAAGAATAGCACGGTTTTTCTCTTTTTCTCACAAAACAATCTCGTGCGGAAACAAATTTTCGTGGGAGGACGTGGGGGTCTGTACAGAACACAAGGTACCTTATTACCCTCTGATCACGCGTGCTTCCCAAAGCTCTCTTGGAGGGGAAAAAAAAAAGAGAGAGATTGAATACCAGACTGAGGACCCAATGGTACAGCGCAGAGGCAGGAAATACATTTTTGAAACTTAAATATAATTTTCCTCTCGAAACCTACCTCCTGAAATGAATGCCAAAACCGAGAAATTAACGAGACATTTTCTCATTTCCTCACATCTAATACCAGTTTGGATGGTATTTGCTGGAACAAGTGAATTCATACACGCCCAAATATATAACAAAGTGCTAGAATGAAATTGATTGTATCACTATTGTGGCTCGGTGTTGCTATGACTTCATGGGCTTGGTCGGTACATTTTTGACTCAACCACTCTGACTGCCCTGGCACCGCTGGACGGTAACACGTTCAACCGATCAACCGCCGCACCACCGGACAAATAAAGGATCAGGATTTACTCGCTACTATCGATCTGCAGGAATTTGAGGAGGCGGCGGGGCTGGCGTGGCGCACATTCAATGTTATGGGAGTAAAAGAAAGGAGGAAAAAAAACGCCATAGTTCAGATATCACTCACAAGTCAAGTTGAGGGTTTCAATATGTTTCAAAATTTTAGATAAAATAAATAATATAATGTACATTGTGTATACATTATGTAGCTGGGTTGGCTTGGCCCTCACCCAGCCTCACTATCACTGAAATCAGTGCTCATTTCGTCTGGCGGTCCCAGGACTTTTGTTGTGTGGGGGGTTCAGGACCTGTCTCTGAGAGTGTAGAGGCAAATTCTGCAAATCTTCCTCCTGGCTTCACAGTGGAGCCATGCGAGTCTGCGTAGAGGCCACATTTCATACTCTGCCTCTCATATACCAGTGAAATGCTCACACTGAAAATACTGAAAATATTTCATTAGTATTTGAGAGCATTTCACATATGTATGTGTGAAGAGGACCGAACAGAAATAGTTCTCTTCACAGCAGGGACTCTTGGATTCTCTCAATGAACTCCAACTATTATGTCTCCACTTTATTTAGTTCGAAGACTTCAAAGGGCCGTCACAGACTCTTACTTTCCTTCTGGAATCTTTATGGCCTTTCAACTCGAGGAGGCCACACACCCCTTCAACTGTGGCAGGGAGGTGTTCTCAAAAATGCAGGCGTTAATTATACATCTATTAATGGAATATTTAATGTTGACGATGATTTGGATGTAGAAGAGGAGGGACCACTTCCTGAGTTAGAAACAACAAATAATGTTCCATCAAATTACATCTTAATAAATGTAATGTATCTTAATCTTAATGTAATGAAAGTAAGGTTATATTGTTGTTTCTAATGCTGGTTGAGGTTTTCTAACTCTCTGTTAACTTAATAAAATGTCAGAAGAACTCAAACATAATTTACAACTTCAACTTAATCTACTGATTCAAGGTTCCAGGTAGCTGATTAAATTCCATGGGAACTGCAGGGATTTAAAATAAAAATGTTTGCTTCATTTGAAGTTATGTTATTAATGATCGCAACTCTAAAAACATAAAAATGAAATTGAATGTCTATAATGGTTTCCTTACTCTTTGTGAACTGAATGAAAAGACAAAAAAGTATTTCTCCGCCATGATTTTAAACTACAGATTCTGATAAAAGTTCAGAAAAAATAAACAAACTTCAATCTATATATATATGAATGCCTTTTCTAAATGCACTCCTGTAGAAAATAAAGAGACCCCACCTTTCTGCACGCTGTAAATAGCAAATCAAGGAGCGCATCCAGAACACCAGTGCACTGAATGCCGATTTCTGATAAAACATCAAATTTGGGATTTTCTCAAATGGAAAAATTGTATGGATTGCCATCTTAACAATGCATACATGTTAGTATGCATTATGTGTGTGTTTGTGTGTTAGTAAAAAAAAAAACAGCAAATCTTCATGTTAAAAATAATGCAACATGTTTTTTCATCCCAATTGGTTCTGGAGTATAAGGTCAGTATTATATTGTAGTGCCTCCAAGCAGTGGAAAAGGCCCCAAAGACACCCCTGAGGCCTGCGGCTGTACAAACACCCCCTAGCCTAAGGAAAGCCCAGAGCACACTGCCCTGCAGCCGCAGAAGACCCAGCCCCCAGAGAAACTGGAAGCTCTCGGAGCAACCCCAGCGCAAGGCCCCAAGGAGCTTTACCCAGACCAAGAGAGCGAGAGGAGACCCTTGCACACCCGGGGAACACACAGACAACCCACCTCCAGGTGCAGGCACAAGACGCAGCCGCAGACGCCAAGCACGGACCGCAGGCCTGGAGCCAGGTCCCGCGCCAACAGACCGACACCCCGCCCTCCCGCGAGGCAGCGGGGCCCCCAGGCCCACCCACGCTCCACACAAGAACGAGGCCCACCCGACCACAACTAGCCAGACGCTCCATCCAGCGGCGAGCCTCGAGCATCCATCCGCGTAGCCAAGTGTGCTCAGTGTGGTGCCCCTGGATGTTAGCCCCCCGCTGACAAAATAATGATTGGTTTTTTTTTTTTCATATTTTCCTTCTTTTATCCTCTGAATAAATTACTTTCCTTCTGTAATTGACATCCGTTCCCCTGCCCTCCTGAAATATTTTCAGTAGTATCTGAGAGCATTTACTTACAGAATATATGTGAGAGCATTTCACATGTGAATGTAAGAGGCGTGTGTGAGAAGTATGAAAAATGGCCTATACCACCTCTCATAAGAGTCAGTTATTTTGCCACATCCATGTTTCCTTCCAGTCACAGTTCCTTGCAGCTACGTCTGTGGCTCCCTTGTTAATCTCAGCAACATAGTTCAGGATACAAGCCGAAATGATTCCTGACAGACTACTCGTAGATTTACTTTAAAATTATTATTTATTTTGCATCATTTGAGTTTGCCGTCTGGGCTCTACTGCTCATCAGCCCAGGTGAGGCGTACAGCAAACATGCTTAATGAGCTAGAATACCCCCATTGAATAGAAGAGTAGAACCCAACAGGTGGATGCAGGGAAGGTGGAGGGGGCGCATTTATTGAAATCCTGTTATTTGCAGGAATGGTCTTGTGATTTCTATTAGACTCCAGAGACCATTGGCACAGTCTCCAATTCAGAGAGAAATGGACACCTGCACCTGCCCTTTTCAAAGATTCTTGTGAGCCACCAACTCCAACAGCCCCCAACGGGTGGCTGAAAGATGACCCCTATCCTCCGTCCTCAAGTTCACCTGCATCTTATGTTGAAGCTCATTAATCTAAATGCCACAAACATCAAACATGCAGAATGGCTGAGGCACGCAACTCAAAGGTAAGATAAATTATGAGGTGGAAACAAAGAAATAGACCGGCATCTGTTTTTTTTCAGGGTTTTTTTACTCAAGATGAAGCAATTTATATTGCCATCCGACCTGTGGGAGTTTTAGAGGATGCATGAATGTCATTGGTGCTGCCAGAATTGTTGTTGAAATGCAAGTTTTACATTTTTAAAGTTTCACTAGATACTTTACAGTTGCAAGTTATTCGCATTTAAAATATATAACACTAAAAAAAATGAAATACAAACTGCCAGCACATGCTTCCTCTGGTCAGTTTCCAATTCGCTGCAAGATTTCAAGTAACACATCAGTGAACAGCATGGGAGGGTGTTTGTTTTACCTTCAAACCGACAGTGCGGCTCGAAAGCAGCAGGTGCATTCTGCCTTTTTGGCAGCGGGCTCCTTGTCTTAAGGTTGCCGCGGATCTTGTAGGGCTATCTCAGGTCTTCATCTCTTGCTCCGCGGAGAAAAAAAATAAAAAGGTAACGAGCGGATGCACTTATTCGTTGTCGTCGAGACGTGCGTCTGCTGAGTTCTTCCCATTCTGCACACTTTTCTGTGGTTCTGGAATGGCAAAATGCAGATGTGCTTGAAGAAAAAAAATAAACAATTTCAAGTCGCTTTCAATTTAGCAGATTTCCCCAAAAAATTATATGCAACCACAGCAGAGGTCCAATAGGACTTTAATACTTTATTTTATTACATTAAAAGGACTTCCAACAGTTCATCTAATCCTGTAGAATGGTGTTTAATATAATTACACCTCCCTTAACTTTATCTCAGCAGACTGTCACAGCCCCCCTGAGGTTCCAGAGCTTTGTGTGCACGGTGCACATTCTCGATTAAGATGAGAACTTCCTGTGTATATAGACAAGAGCCGTGTTAAATACCTTGTCAAGCGACAAGCCATTTAACTCTCTCTACTCTGTATATACTCTCAAAGCCTCAACTTTTTTGGCAATGGGAACAAAGATTTTTCCCGGTTTGCTTTCCATTGGTCAAACAGGGCAGCGGTCAGTGTGCACAAAGTTTATGATGCAGATGAATGCATGCAGTGGCCTGCATCTCCATATAACTACAGTCTCTCCACGTGACACTTCAACTGTACTGCCACCGGATGAAGTCATCCAATCCCTCCCAACATGCGACGATTGGGATTTGGCGACATGACGGGCAGCCGGCGTGACGGAGCGGAGCGTGACGGAGCGGAGCGGGACGCACCGCCCCGAAACCCTGCTCTCTAGCTCCGTCTGCTCTTTTCTTTTCCTCTTTTCCCCTTTCAGACGAACAACGGCCCCCTCTCTGTGTCCTTTAATCCTGCAGTGCTGTATTGTCCGCTGAGCACGGTGTAAACAGGATATTAGGCTGATCGGCGGCATCAATCGCATATAATCGCAATATGAGGAGGGCAGGGGGGAATGTGGGAAGTAGGATGGAGTGGAGCGTGTTGAGCCAGGTGTGTATTCTCAACGTCAACATTTTGGCATAGCGGTTACACCCAGGAGATCAGCACTCCCAGGTTGACCCCCGAAAGTCACATTAACAACAAGGCTGCGTCCAAAATGGCATACAGGCATACTCGTCAGTAAGCCAAATTAGTAGGTGAACATTTTTAGTATGTTCAAATTCATAGTATATAAATACTATTAAATATAAAATATGACTTACTTCCTTTATGGTGAATACAGTAATACACTTATGGACACAATGGAAAATGTGCATTCATGAACTAACATGTGTACTCTCTCTCTCACTCACACACACACGCACACACGCACACACACACACACACTATACCCTGGTCACTCAGTCAAGGCTGTAATAGCCAGATGTTTGCTCAGGTACTCATGAGGCAACTACTTCTCCAGTTGCTGAGCAACGATGCAACAGTTGTAGGGTATCAGAGTGGTATCAGAATATGGACCCTGCAAGACAAGACCCCCTATGAGACTCATACTGCAATAACATACAGTACTAGCTGAAAATACAAACATAAATGGTTTGGTATTTAAAAACGATGCATTCATTATGGGGCTTAACCTTCATCACCTGGTCTTTGATCATTATTTTCGAAATAATTTTCTAAGGAATGGAATAAATTGATAAGAGTTCTATTATGAGTATTATTATTGTACGAGGATATAAGCAGTCTTGTTTTCCTCATAATTATAGACGACAATATCTTTTTCCAACTCCTCTGCCACTAGCACAGAGGCACTTCTAGTTGCATGTTCTAATATGCCCTGCAGGCAATGGTGACATCTCAATTGTGGCAACATGTTCACATTATGCATTAGCTGGAAATTTCAAATAGAAACAGCTCGATTAAAACGACTTATCAATAGTATTACCATGCCTAAGATGTAGAAGCATTCCTTCTAGTGGATGTCATTTTAACACTTTTAATATCCATAATACAGAAAATAAGTTCTGTGCATGGATTTTAGCTAAACAAAATATCAAAAGAGAAAGAAGGGATATTATTTGTGTTATTTATCTCTTTTAATAAACAGTAGGTTTCTTGAGTAGGTCAACACAGGAAAATCACCTCTGGCTACCTCTCATCTTTATGCATTAGGGGCCACAGCAGAGTAAGATATGCGTCATTTTTGTTTACACTTATCTTACAGTTTGATCTCAAATGATGGTCCCTCTCATGATATATATGACCAGATAGAAAGTGTCTTGGTCCGGGGGGTTTTGAAACACTGTAGAATAACCTTCACTGATCAGGCATCAACTCCAAATGAAGGACATCCAGGTTCTCATGAGCAAACCAGGTTAATCGACACAACATCAATGTCTTAAAATACCGTGAAAACTTGTCCTACATTGCCCTACAGAGAACACAAAGAAACACAGCACAATATTTTTTAGAATGCATACAAGATAGTCAAACTAGGGCTGGGCGATATGGACAAAATCAAATCCCAATTTTTTTTTTTATGTATGCCTCAGTAATAAATAATTTGACGATATCTTGGTGCTTGCATAAGATTATTTAGAACTACAACTAGGCTACAACAGTCAAAATTTAGAAAATCACAATACCTTACTGTAATTCAGCCTTGAATACAACATTATTATTATTAGATATTATGATATCACAAAATCCCAGCTGTTTTCTAGACTCATACCACAATATCTTAACTTTACAGTATCTATTTATGTAACACGTGACTGTTGTTTTTATTTTATAGCACAATAAATGTCCCATCGCTTTGAAGGATCAAGTATTTACAGTGAACAGGAAATAACAATTTCCTGACCTTGCTCTTTCGAGTCACTATCGTAGTGTTTTTTTGTTTTGCTTGTTTTGTTTTTTTTGTTGCTTTTTTTTTTGTTTTTACAGCTTCGCCTGAGCTCGATAAATCAAACGTCACTTCTTCACCGGACCATGTATGTCAATTTATGGGCCAGCCCACGCAAGCACTCGATATATCTAATGCTGTGGAACGGGGTATGATGAGGGATTACAGGAATCTGAAGATTGACCTCTTAAGGCTTGACCCTTCCCTTGAGGGTAATTTATACTTCTCCAGCGACACTTTCACAGTGCATATGAAGTGAGAATGGGCGGCTGAGAGCATAGAAGTGTCTGTGTGTGTAACAGAGGGAAGGACAGTGAGAGAGCAAAACCAAAGTGCCATATAATAGAAGAATGCTGAAGGTGTAGAATGGTGAAGATGGGTCAAAAGGGTGTTTGTACCCTTGAACTTCCCTCATGAAACCATTTTGTTTTCAGTAGTTTTGCGATGTTTCTGTATGTTTGGTACAGACACTTTTTTTTTGTGTTGTGCACAAACCCGTCTATGACCCTTTGTGGGTCAACTGCAATGGACATCTCTGTAAATATATAGAATTTATACCAGAGTTTCTCAAACTGGGGTCTGAGGATCCCCGGAGATCTGTAGCACATATCTAGGGGGTCCAAAAAACATTTCCTGAAACTGTTTGTCTTCCAAAAGGCCCAGCAGAATGGTCTTGCAAATTTTGCTTTGCCTTATTACAACTTGGCCCTGTAAAGAATAAGTTGTAGGAGGCTGGTCAAAGTTTAGTTTGTTTAACTAGGGATATAGTTATAACTAAAGTAATACAGCAATTTTCCACTCATGCTAGTCTTATTGCGACAGTGTGTAGATATTCTACAGATATTCTTCAAGAACTCCACGCAAGGAAGGGCTATTTCATTTGGTTGCCCATTGTATTTTCAAGTCAAGTCAAGTCAAGTTTATTTGTACAGCCCTTAATCACAATACTGTCCCAAAGGGCTTCACAAACCCACATTTCACATAGAAATCAACGACATCCCCTGGTCTGAACCCTCATCCTACGCCATTTAGTCCACTTGCCCACTGTATTTTCATTTTAGGAAAAGGCTTTCAGTGTGTGTTGAGTGAGATATTTTTACAAAGATGTAGCACAATATATACTGATACATTAGCATTCCCCTTCCGTAGCCCCTGTTTGTCACTGACACAGGGTCCTGAAAAACATTTTGAATTGTTTGTTTGCTTCAGTAGATACCCAAATGCTGTAATTCTGTTGTTTTTTTCTCAAACACAACAACGACATGACACCCTGATCCTAAAATGATGTCCTTTAGGCCACTCACGACGGCGTGAACTAGGTGAGCCATGTAAAATGTCTGATATTCAATAGACGTTGGGGGTCACACTGCTATGGTGTAAAGGTTTACCATTTTTCACATGCAATGGTGAAGTAATCATAAAATCCTGTCTCTTTAACTTGCGTAGCTTTTCCTGAATAATAATATCCCATCCCTAATTATAACATTCATATAATAACAGCTCTATTCGTGTGCGTGGGCGCCATGACTTCCTGGTGGATGAGGGAATAAAACTTAAAACTGGAATACTGGAATTGGATGACTGCGGCAGTTTTTGTGTATGTGGGCTTCGTCTGCCTTCTGAATTGCAATGCATGGCAGGTGAATGACTTTCCAGAATCCTGTGAGGGGGCAAAGCTCGCAATAGCTCCCAGGAGGCTCGTGAAGTAGCCATATGGTGGACCTGGTGGAGAAAGTCTGTCCCCAGCTTGGCTCCAGTCATATCACCCTCTCCCTGCATTCAAGCCTGGAGCCTGTCAGCACAGTCAGCCTGGAAAATGGTGAGGAAACCTGTTCTTGCACTTATTCCATGGATGGAAATGACTTGTCAGTCTGTGTACCCTGAAACAGGATAGAAAAATAGAAAAACACTGCTCCACATTCCTCCACTATTCTCGTTGAGGTGAGAGAACTAGGCATCTATTCCGAGAGATCTCTATTCCCCGTGGTAAAAAAGAAAAAGGAAAGCATTGGAAATGAGACCTATTCTTAGCCTGTGTATGTTATTTGCCCCTTCCACAAGACAGATCACATAGGCACAGGGGTAAATATCAAAGTATGTGTCTTTTTTTAACATTTAAACCGCTGAATGTCAGTATATTAACTAAATAACCATTTTATAGGTTTAATATTTCTGTAAAATTTTGCTCCAGGGATTAAAAAAAGTGCTCTCATCTCATCGTACCTTTGTCCTTTTTCATTTAAACATGATTCTATCCCTTCAGCGGGTACAATCTAATTCAACTTGGTACAATCCAATTTGTCAGTAAAGCGGTACAGGTGACCCTTTATAAGAGGTTTGAAAAGTTGGCACAGTCTTTTTCGATCTGGGAAGTTGAGCAGAGCTATGTGTGAGAATTTCCATTTTGTATTGTTCTTGGAAAAGAAATTAGAAATGTCTTAACTGCCAAGTTAGTGTCAAGTTTGTAGTGTTTTCCTTTAACTGGGAAAGGTTTGAAATTGTGTTTGGGCAAGTTTGCAACGCCTGGTGCAACGCAAGCACACAGGTGATTATTTTCAGTTCAGAATATGGTGGGAGGGAGGACGGGATGGGGGGAGAGCGAGAGAGCTTTTAGTAGAGTTCTTAAAAAACCTTTAAAAGAGGCCAGTTACACAAAACAGTGTTTCCCAACCTTTTTTCTACCAGCGGCATACTTTTTACAATTAAATAATTCAAAGGCACACCACCATGCTGTCAACCACCAAAAACATCACAAACTTGTAGAACTGTGCTTATTTTTATTGCCTACTAACGGTAGTGATGCAAGACTCGCAAACAATTCTTTCCTGGAGAATTTTATTTTTGGACGACTCAAAAGAGTGGGCGAGAGAGTGAATGTTCGATTAAAAAAAAAAAAATACACAGAGGACTTACAGAGGACAAAATTAAAGTCCAATGTATTTGGTATAATTCACATAAAATGTGACTTATTAACAGTTTGCATTCCACCAAAGTAAATTACTGGCAGAACTTTATTGAATTATATATTTAATTCTCAATTTGCAACTCAGAGCCAAGCCAACACTTCTGACTCTAGTTTAACGTTCATAGGATGTCCTCCCTCGCTCACTTTGCGTTACATCAACTGAGTCAAATGAATACAATCAGAAAACTCTTTCAGTAGTACTGAGTGACTCCTCAAGTGCGGAATCTCAAAAATGTCTTGCCTTTCATTCAACTACTAGTACAGGGGTGGCCAACCAGTCAGAGACTAAGAGCCACTTTTTTTACTGTGTTACTGCAAAGAGCCACGTCATACACATGGGCACGCATGAACATCACCCCATCCCTTCCTCACACACACACACACACACACACACACACACACACACACACACACACACACACACACACACACACACACACACACACCCTCCAGCCTTCACAGTTCTCCATCGGAGATGTCCGATACGCAACGCAATTCACCGGCCGATCCATCTTATATGTTGACTACTAACCATGTCAATAGTTTTGAAAATAAACTTCCAAAGCTTTTGGAATCTTATTTGGTGTTTTATTAGTCCTAATGCCGCGTTAGACTGGAACTGGACTGGAACGCGTCTATATGTTGACTTTGTATGGAGGCGCGCCGCCCTGGCGCTTTTGGTGTAAACGCGGCATTAGGTCTAATAAAACAGGCGTTAATGGGACATGACTCCTGCTGCTGTCCGCTTTGAGTAAATGAGGAGGTGATCCGCGGTTGAAAACGAGTGATACATCATAGCGATTTTATAATCATAATAGGGAATGAATGGCTGCGCTTTTTTTTTTTCTGAGTTTTTGACGCTTGTCATGTGAAAGCCCCTTAAGAGCCGCATGAAACCAGCCAAAGAGCCGCATGAGGCTCGTGAGCCGCGGGTTGGCCAGGCCTGTACTAGTAGTTCTTAGCTTCAGTGTGACACTTGAGCTTCTTCTGATGAACACAGAGCTGCTATTCTGGCTGGTACTGATGAATTAGTACAGCCTTGCAATTTTGATCTTGCAACACAAGAGCTAGTTTCCATTATTTAAGTCGAATTTGAAAAATGTTCACGGCACACCTGGCAGCCTCTCACGGCACAGTGGCTGCAAAACAAACGTTGCAAAGGACAGTCCCCGGGGTGGGAGCTGTCCACGGTGCTGAAACCGTTTCTGCCGCTCCATCCCAACGGTGAATGATTCAAAGCTTTTTTTCCTCATCCTTACAAGAGCAAGAAGGGGGGAAGGCCCCACTGTTTATGTCCGCCGAGAGTGTTAGACTGCTATGTTATGCACACAGACCTTTTTTTTGCCAAACACATAACAGCTGGGTTTTTTGGGGCACAGAATGGCAAATCCGCCTTCAAGCAGCGGTCTCATTGTTGGCTGTGGAGGAGATATATGCAGGGAATCTTGTTGGGCAGCACCATGTCCTTTTTATCTATTCAGGACATGCTAATTTTTGAGTACTGGTGGATACAGAGCACCAATAAAATGACTGATGCTCTCAGTTATAATACTAGTGAGCCCACTAATTTTTCCCAGTAAGTGATTTATTGACTCCTCCATTTTAACAATCTCACCCAATGAGTTCCAAAAATAAAACATGAAGTGGGAAATTCACTGCTGCCACTAAGTCACAGTACGTCAGTATCATGGTTATGTAAAACTTCATCTAGTTCTTTCCTCCAATAGACATGTTTTTATAACTATATACATTAGTCTTGCGAGCATAACTGCGTCCGCCCTTCATTGACAAACAAAGGGCTAAAAGACGTATTTTTTCGACATTCCCCCAATGTTATCTTTTGGGATTTTTGAATATGGCCAAGTACAAAACATATCATACAGTTAATCCACACACCCAAATGCCTCCTTTTTAAAGAGGGCCTTGCCACAAACCAAAATGCCTAAGATATAGCACATTGGCTTAAAACATCACTTTTAAATTCAGCTGCTTTAGTGCGCAGGTCTACTGCATGCTTTTTTTGTTGTAAGTACTTACCATTTGTACCTACACAGCTTACAATTTTTGATTGTGTTTGATGATTCTCAATAAATTGGGACCAGGAATACGCAGCGGTGCTGGCATGCATGTGAAAAAAAGTACAAGTGCTGCACAAAAGAGACTGCATGGCAATAAAGAATGGATCCTTCCACTTAAGAGCACATAACGACATAGGATGATGAGACGCCCTGGAAGTGAAAAGCGTCTAACGAAAAAAATAAGAAAAAATTATTTAAACCATTTCTTGAAATGACTGAACCACGTATTTGGTCTTAACAATGCTGAATTAATGAGCAGCAGAATTTGAGAGATGACTTCAGAACTAATACGCAGCTTGTGTATTCGTGAATTTAAAATGAGTATCTTATGGTTTGAGGAAGGAGCTGTAAAGTCAAAATTATATAACAGGCAGATAAATAGAGCGATAGACACAGGCTAATTAATAGAGTGACAGATAGAGCAACAGACAGGTTGAAAAGTGAATGAAGCCTGGGATAGTTTACCCGCTAGTACACAGAGTAGTAAGGCAATGTGTGCTGGCTTAATGAAACCTACCGTGAGGATAGTCTGACCCCTGGGCCACATCAGGAGCAAAATCGTCAGCGACACGTCATCAACGGAAAAGCGTCACGCCATTTGACAATTCATCAATTTCTTCTGGGTCCGACTTCATTCCGTCTACGACGCGTTCCCGTAAGCAGTATTCTCGAGACTTCCAACTTCAAATTGTGAAATTTCTCAACTTTGCTTTTGGTGCTATCATTTTCAACCTTTCAATTTTTATTTCATTCGCATTTGGAGTGTTTGTTTATTAATGTCGTTGGATTTGTTTACAGTACAACGGGTTTTATTATTGGAATGAGTAATAATCCATAAATTCAACATTATAAATATAATGTGTTTTATCGGTAGATTAAGCAATAATTTATAAATACAACGTGTTTTATCACTGGAATGAGTAATCATCTATAAATACATTGCAGCTTAACAGGAGGAAGACGATGCTGGTTCTTCTCAGTGGGTGCGAGGGAGAAGCCAGGGACGGCAGCGGTGGGTTCGTCCTATTAACCAGAGGAGGATGCAGGGGATTTCCATAATCTATATATGTGTATTTATTGAGCTGTTTCTCTAATAAAGTGTCTTCTGATTATTTTTTGTTATCAGTTATTTGTGGTTCGATTATAAAACGGAGAAAACATGCAATGGATATATTCTTGTACATTTGATAAAAAAAAATACATTAACAGCTTAATACCTTATAAATAAATCAACAGATTTTTCTACTACAAAAATCTATTGCTTGACAAGTCAGTTTGACTAGAGCCCACACGTAGTGACTCCAAGCAGCAAGGAGACCGTCCTGCTTCTGTGTTGCTGACAGGTACAGTATGTAAAATACAACATCTATTCTTGGGCTTGATATTTGTTTTCCTGCTGGAATGATAATATATTTGCTTTCCATAAGTGACGTTTAATTTGTTTGGGAGGAAAATGTATTAGTTTATTAATCTAACTCAGTAATCAATGTTAGGACCACACATCAGCAAATTTATGTACTGTATGTGGATGATGCATACCAGGCTTGGACATTATATATTTTCACTAAATACATCTTTTGAATGGACCTCTATGAGAATCTACGCTCCAGTTTGCGCTTTGTGACCAGAAAAATAGAGCCCAGGTGTAAAAAAATGCAAGAGGTGGAGGTGCCTCTCTGTGCGACGCTTCTGCTTGGTGTGACTTTCCATATTGATTGAAACGGCGGTGTATTTGAAGCTCTTTCGCGACACTGACGTCTCACTTCTGGTGTGGCCCAGGGGCGAGTCAGCCACTCAGCTCTTTCTTATCACGGTGCCTGGAGCTGGGTAGAGGGGGAGATGTAAAAACCAGATCGGAATCAGCCTTCGAGGGAGTGGCAGATAAAGAGGAATTCAAAGGAAACAAAAAACATTTGGCAGAACAAAGAATGGAAAAGGGGCAACAAAATGGTATACGAGTGCTGCATTATCCTGCCGGCTTGCCTTCTTTCCATAGTGCATCCTGGTGCCAACTCTTCCCCAGGTAAACGACACACACGCACCCGGCCATCCACATGAGGAAAACGAAAAAGTGATTCATCAGACCAGGCCACCCTCTTCTATTGCTCCATGGTTCGGTTCTGACGCTCATGTGCCCATTGTAGGCGCTTTCAGCATGGACACTCTGACCGCTCTGCTGCTACACAGCTCCATACGCTGCAAGCTGTGATGCACTGTGTGTTCTGACACCTTTCTATCATAGCAGCATTAACTTTTCAGCAATTTGTGCTCCAGTAGCTCTTCTGTGGGATCGGACGAGCGGGCTAGACTTCACTCCCCAAGTGCATCAATGAGCCTTGGGCGCCCATAACTCCGGTTGCCGGTTCAACGGTTGTCCTTCCTTGGACCACTTTTTGGTAGGTACTAACCACTGCATACCAGGAACACCCCACAAGACCCGTCATTTTGGAGATGCTGTGACCCAGTCGTCTCGCCAACGCAATGTGGTCCTTGTCAAAGTCACTCAGATCCTTACGCTTTCCCATTTTTCCTGCTTCCAACACATCAACTTCAAGAACTGACTGTTCACTTGCTGCCTAATATATCCCCCCAGTGTTATTCACTTCATCTGTCAGTGGTTTTAATGTTGTGGCTGATCAGTTTATAGTTGCATGTCACCGTGTAGATACGGTGGTGATATTCTCCTGAAAGACTGGGGGCACCGTGCACAAACCACCAGGGGAAAGTGGGAGAACTGCTGTAAACATTAGTAAGAAATCCCGAGGGAAGGATCTGAATAACTAGAAAAGAGCAGTAAAAATGAAAATAGAACGTGTTAAATGCACTGTATATATATATGTATTGTAGATTATTGTATTTATTTGCACTGTTAGTGCAGCTATATATATATATATATGTATGTGTGTGTGCGTGTGTGCGTGTGTGTGCGTATAGAGAGTCGTGAGTTTGTGCAAACTGTCGGTGTAAACATTATTAACAAGTCCCGAGGTATTAAAATAGTCCAAATCTTTGGACAGAGATAGCGCTTTCTCCTCCCATGCATTCAGCGCCATCTGGTTATTTGTCTGGTCACGCATGGATGGACTGTACAGATCGTACCTGCAGACCTCTTCCCAACCTCCATCTTGAATTACCTGAAGCGCACCAGAAAAGCAGAGGGAGTCCAGTTGGTGGCGGCAATGCCCCTAAAGATAGTTTGACCAACCGCCAATAAACACAGGAGAAGAACCTGAAGCGCGGAGTTGCCGACATCGGGAGGCGCGAGCCTTCGGGGAAAATCGCAGTGCGGCGTTTAGCGAGCGCCGCAGTGACGTCATTCATGCCGCGCACGCCAAGTGACCCAATGGCTGCGGCGACTACAAACCAGGGTTGACGCACAATGGGGATTTTGCGATCAGACGCAATCAGACGCACGGCGAGACAACCGGTGGTGTCTCCCAACGGCGTCTGCCCGTTACACGTAACGCACAATGGGGTTTTTGCGGGATCTCCCCCGGGCGCCGGACCATTTCCATTTTTATAATATTAATAATAACCCCAATATTGACAGGTATACTTATTGATCCTGCAGAAGAGCGAATCGAGGCACCGCTGCCTTTAAAAAAAAAAAATTCGCCCCCCAGTTTCCTAGTTCGTTCACCAGGAAGAGTATTTGCCAAGTCCAAGTGAGCTCATTTAGAATTTAAATGACAAAACTACACCGTTGTTAACCAGTGACGACATGTTGTTAATGTTGTCAGGAGCAGCATTCGGTGCCTTAGCGAGGCAGGCAGCTGAGTGTGCACGAGGTGAAGAGCTCAAAGCAAAGCTAAATATCTATCGTATATCAAATAGTCTCGCATCAAACGGGGACAGTCACACTGGCGGGGCTTTGAGGGTGCTATCCAGCTCATTATCGAGGTCTGGCGTGTTGAGACATTTTCAGTCACCATATGGTGGCTCCCCAAGGAGTCGCTTCCTTGAACCGCCATCACATCCCGATAATTGAGTCAGGAAGAAACAGAGGGATTTTGGTTGACCAAACGTCATAAAAAGTTTTCATTTGGTGCAACTTTTCTCAGCCTTTTGATTTCAAGATCGACTGCTTGGATTAACCATTAGAGACAACAGTCCGTTATTGTTAAGCATGAAGCCTCAACGAAACAATATGCCAAACAGCCAGTGATTCAGGTTTAACCATGAATGTGATTGTTTCAGATTGACAAGAAACACTTGTGTTTCACTATGTTTTCACCTTATACTGACACTATTATATACCAGTTTATCAGCATTAACGGTGCCAGTGGAATTAGCCACTGCACAAGCCTGCATGGTACTGATGGTGGTAGTTGGGGATGGATGGCAGTCATTGAGGAGGCACATATGAAGCCACTGGCGCTGAGCATGCATTAATGGGTTATTCACTGGGAAGGTCCGTATGGTATTGGAGGAGGTAATTAGGCATTGATGGTAGACACTGGGCATGTCTCTGCACTAGCGGTAGTTAAGGATTATCTCTGTGCATGTATTCATGAACAGCGATAGGCTTTGAGTGCCGGATGTGGGTATGGAAAGGGGTGGTGGTGCGACTCAAGAACTCACTGTTGAGCCATTTGGAGATGTGGTGGGCCTAATGCAACGAAACATCGATGAAGTAAGTAAGTTAAGATTATGTATATAGCACCCTTCACATACTCCAGTCACAAAGTGCTGGTAAATACAATCAAATAAATACAATTAAAGATAAAAACAAATAAAACACAAGGGGAAATAGACACAAGTTAAAACATAAAAATAAAACCCATATGCTACCTAAATTCCTGTCTAAACACATGGGTTTCAACCTGCTTTTAAAAAGAGTCCACAGACTTCAGAGATCTCAGATTTTTTGGGAGACTTTTCCATAGCCTAGGTGCTGCTGAGTGGAAAGCATGATCTCCCTGAGTCTTTAAACGTGTCCGGGGGACACTTAGAAGACCCTGGTTGGAGGACCTAAGAGATCCGCTCATGGTGTGTGGCTGATGATGATATAATATTTATGTTCCTGACTGAAACATGGCAGCAGAATATGGCTTATTCCCATCTCATCGAACTTTGACGGGTTGTGGTGATGGACTTGCTTTTTTAATAACAAGTTCACATGCATGGTAAGCACAGAGTCTTACTGTTCATTTGAATTACAAATGTCTAGAGTCATATTGATGATACTATGTGTTACACTGCCTCTGAATTTCTTAACCTTACCGATTCCTTCGATTTCATGCAACACCTATCTGGCTCTACACACACGGGAGGCCACACTCTGGACCTTGTTTTTACACATGGTATAGATATTAAACTTGTCGGCTCTAAGGATTGATTTGTCAGTGATCACAAATTATTTTTATTTTATTTTATTTATTTTTTAGTATCTCAGCCTTCTCTGCAAAACGAGAGGCTCCCGTTTCTTAAACGAGGCTGCGGCTGTTAATTTCTCCATGATATTTGACAGCAATATTGTTTTAAAAGGTGGTGATGTGGAGACTTCATTCCAATCATTTAACACTCACTGCTCCTTGGGGCTGGATAAAGTGGCTCCTCTCAAACTCAGAAACAACCCCTCCATAAACTCATCCCCATGGATAAATGAATCGATCCAAAGGCACAGATGACAGATGACCGAGCGCTTGTGGAAAGCCACGAGGCTTTACACAGGTACACAGTACACGGATTACACCTCAGAAAACTTATGACTATCCTCAATTACATGGTGAAGGCAGAGAGATCTTATTTATCTACTCGAATATCTTCCAGCAAGAGAAATCCTAAAGTCTTGACTGAGACAATAAACACTATTGTCTCTCCGGGCACTCAAAATATGCCAATTTTCTCCAACAGCGACTGCAATAACTTTCTTAAATGTTTTATAGATAAGGTTGTAAATATTACTGCACCCTCGTCCACTCCACTTATTAGTGGTTATTCTAACTCATCCATCTTGGATTCCTTTTGTCCTGTTTCTTTTAGATGATATTACAGCCTTGCAAGGAAAAGTTAAACCCTCCTCTAGCCCAATAAATGTCCTACCGATTCAGGGTTTTTTAATTAAAATTTTGAATTAAATGAAAATTGTTAAACCGCTCTCTTTTATCAGGGTGTGTCCCCAGCTACTTAAACAAGCCATTATTCAACCTTTGTTGAAAAAAAACAAAATCTGGACCCCTCCTGCCAGAGAAGTATAGGCCAATTTATTTTAGAAAAGGTTGTTTAAAAGCAACTTGTTCAAACATTGGATTTGCACGAGTGATCTGAAATCTGAAATCTCTCATCAAAATGAGATACTAGTGGCTGCAGATGTTGGAGTGGTTCTTCTCCTACAATCTGTCACAGATAGGACTCTCGGTCTCTGTAGGTGACTTTGTGTCAGACACTGCTGCGCTGCCATGTGGCGTCCCCCAGGGTTCAATCTTGGGCCCTATATTATTCTCCATATACATGATTCCATTAGGACAGATTATCAGTAGTTTGAGCAATATCTCATACCATTTGTACACAGATGACTACAGTATTAGACTTTCTGTGATGAACAACTGTTTAAATGCAATTAGGAACTGGATGCCAAATAACTTTCTGCAGATAAATGCAGATAAAATGTATGGTGCCTCATCCTCATCTTCTCAGTCTAGTCTATGTAATCTTGGTGTGATCCGAAGTACTCAGTACTCAGTAAACAGTCACGTGGAGAGGACTCTACAGCATACGCCTTAAAAAGTTGAAGAGGTCGTTAAAATCTTTTTTGGTCAGCTTAGACTGATGACGGGCTGTATCGTTTGACCCCACATGAACAATTGCACGTACAGGACTGAGCGAAGCAGCTTACCCAGGATGACCAGGACTGTAGCACCAGAGAAGCAGTGTGTGGCTGTGTTGAAGAAACGGATGTTCCTGGCTATGGAGTCCCCAACTATTAATGTGGTTGGGGAGAAGAGGGGATGAAGAAATGACGGCTGTGGGTTCTCATGGCAGGAGAGTGCACAATCTCTTTCCACACGGTGTGTTCAAGTTGTCGATTGAGGGTGGAGTGTTGTGGCGAGGCAGTGACATCAGACTTCCCTGCGGGCTCAGGGCAAAGAAGACTTCCAGAGTGTCTGATCAAGGCATTTTTTAGGATCTTACGATGGGGAGAGGAGGTCGTTACCCGGGATTAGGGCTGTTGATTTGGCTTCACCTTGGAATTGAGAGCCACCCCAACACTGCTAGAGCCAGTGGTGGAGAAGCTGCAGTGTCAGCAGGCGTCGTTTTTGGAGAGGGCTCCAGATCGCGACGAGTAGGAACCGCAGGAGCACCAGCTGGGTGGACCAGAGTGTCGTTAGACAGTGTCGTGTAGCGACACCCCCCCCCCCTCGGGTATACCTTGCGACCGCGGACCAGGAGGACTGATTGCCAGGTGTCGAGCTGGAGGAAAGCCATGGGCAAGCGGGGAGTCCCACAGAACTGTGTCCTGGAGGGATGCATCGAGCGAGGCAATCCACCTGGACCTGCCTGGAAGCCACATCCATGAAGCTAGTCAAAAGAAAGACCTTCTTCTGCAGTTCATGCGAGAGCAGTCGGATATCCTCCTTTAGGTCAGCCATCTTTTTGTTTGCTTACTAGTAAAACCTATAAGATGAATTCCAATCAATGGGTTACAAATGTATTTTGAAACTACAGAGGATTGGAAAAAAAACAGCTACAATTCCTGTGCTTACAGAGAGTTATTGTCTTAATTCCTATTTTTATTGTTAAATGAAGAGTTTTCTCGGAGCATAAGATTTGATACATGGCGGAAGGGTTATAGTTGCGTTGTTTCATTAACGTGTGCACACACACACAAACACACACACTGAGAGCAGTTCATTATGAATTGTGTGACAGCGCTTAGGTTTTGAACATTTGTGTTATGCGTTATGTCCAAGTTCTCCATCAATAAATAACTGTACTGTCATGTGGCAACTGAAATCAATTTCTAAACAATTTCACACACGCAACACACTGTCGTGCTGCTGATTGATATGCTTTGCTGATATTGATATGCTAATTCGGCAAGAGGCAGAGCGAGATGTCTCAAATATAATATCAAACAAAATAATAAAATATAATATTATAAAATTAACTGAAATTATTTCCTTATCACAGAAAACAAGTTTGTTAATTAGACAACTAACTCAAGTTGTTCACTCTGACAGATTGAGGAGGCTGTGCCCTACCGCCCCCTATGCTCCTGCTGCCATTCTGTATTTCTATTGAGTGTCCTCTTTTACCATTGACTCAGATACAGTCTGAGTTTAGGAGCCAACTTCTAGTGGCCATCAGTTGTTAAAAGCATTTGGCTGTGCATCAGTTATCAGTGCATGAATCGTATTGTGGTGATTGGTTCTAGACGTGGTATCATTAAGATTATCGCTGCTTCAAATAGATAATGCAGTGTTAATTAGTTCATAACTGTTTGCATTTCTCCTTCAAGAGCCATACACAACTTTGCGGCTCCTTTGAGGGTCCCGCTCTTGGTTGAGAACCACTGGTTTGATGGCTGTGGAGATTTCTAATTGGACGTAATAGCAAAGTGGGAGGAGAGCAAACTACTTGGCAGCTCATCCACCGTAAGAATGACGCGTCAATAGCCTGCCCTCCTTGACTCTTGAGAGTGTCGAACGCTCGAGGGCCTTCAGCAGAAAGGGGAAACTGCAAAAGAACTTTACTACAATGACGAGAGGGAGGCCATGATTTGAGAGTCCACCAGGCTCAAGTGGACAATTTAAAAAAAAAAAAAGGAAAAAAGACTACCACTAACAAAAACCCACTCAATAAAATCAAATTGGTATACCTGTATTAACTAATATGCAATTTCATAAATGACATGATTGGAATACTGTATATACCATGTCCATTTAACCTGGAATGCTGTCCTCAAAAAGCTACCAGAGATCACACTATCAGTGACACCTCCAGATGCATGCATACTTACTTTTGAAGACCAGATGAACCAGTTTAAGCAATCAGCCAGTGAAACAGGCTGTCCAGTTCTCATAATATGATGTTTGTTGTACCTTGAGCCACGGATAGATGTCCAAGTTTCCTCTCGAAACTTGGACACCCCCCCCCCAACTTGAAACCACTTTTCAAGTCGAGAGGAATTCTCTCACGTCTTTGAGATCCCCACACTCAGGCTTCACGAGCCAAAGAGAGTGTCGGCTTAAGTCCATTCTCAATGCATTCTCTTATAATTGGCACAATCAATGCTTTGGAACGTGGGGGCAAGCCTCCCAGGATAAAGGTTGGCGGGGTTAATACTAGTGAAGTGAAGAAGATAAACTGTATTGGTTTAGGAAGGGTTGAATTGACCAGAGTGCCTTCTGTCCTAAGCCTCGGCTAGCATGACAATCGTGCATGCCAACAGAGCAAAAGTGCATGTTGCTGACCCTTGCTGAGGTAATGGCATGCCCACCCCAGAGGCCTACATTGTTTTTCTTGTAGTGAATTTTCCCTCAGTTCTTCTTTTCATTTTTAGGCATATCACGGTGTTTGCAAACACATAGAGCAAGCTGGCTTTGCCTGTTTGTCACTGCCGGAAGTTCTTTGAATAATTGCTTGGATTTGCGTAAGTGCAAGGGCCCACGGGGTAGATGAAAGAGGAGCTCTCTGACATCAATCGCTGCCTTGGATGGACGAGATACTGTTATTTTCTTTAGTGCAACCCAAATGAAAACTGGCAATAGTGGCCAATTTTAATGTATAGCAAAGCACTATCATATTTCATGACAACCTGCTAAAACTAAAATGCTTCACCAGTCTTTAGAACCTGCGTGCATTGCATTACACAATGTATAGTGTTTCTAAAAAATGTCTGCGAAGCTCAAAACTCAAAATTCTTTGTTTTGACCTCTAGGCTGGTTCATACCTGTGTCACGGAGGAGCTCACATGATTTTAAAGAAACACAGCAGCATTTAAAGACACATTTGCTTGCCTGTATGTTGACATGCCTTGGTGTGGGGAGTATGATAATTTCAACTCAAGCACTGAAGGGCAGCAGAGCACATGAACCAGTCTTTTAACTCAACTGAACACTTTTTGGCACAAAGTGCTATAGGCCTCCCATGTCTGCTAGAGATAACAATGATATCCAATTTAAATGCAGTATACAACAGCATATTTCAAAGCATGGGTCTTCATCACATATTATTTATCGCTCCGAACCAGCCTCAAATGAAAAGGCCTCGACTTATAATGAGAAACGGCAAGGTAAAAGGGGTCAAAACGGGAGTTCAAAATTGAGCTGTGAGGGAATAGTAGGAAGCTGAAGCTGGAAAATAAATCAATCGCTCCTCATCCCATGAACACGCATGCTCAAACGCACATACAGAGGAAATCATTGGGGCCAACGGGGAGGAAGAGGTCACATCCATATTACCGGGAAACCCAGGGGAAATCTAGACAAACACATGTGAAAACACAATCCTGGACAATCTGCGGGCATGCCGTCACGTGTCGAGACCACAGACACAACGTCGCACACCAAGGCTTACACTATCAATTGTCACAAACTACATTATACGTTATATTACGAATAGAAATAAATGAATCAAGGATCGCAACATTTGTAGCTGCATGCACGTCCATGAAACAACCTTACCTTTGTTTCCAAACACACCCACAAACACAAATGCATAACATTTCAAATGAACCACCACAGGTAGGCGTGCCTCCGATATGATGCAGGGGTTGCTGTCAGTTAGATAATGCATTCTCATCCTCAGTGATGTTTGCTGCCATGGCTCTGCTATCTGTCTAGCAGGACCAGCTGCCACCCCTGCATGAACAACACAGGCCTAATTTCATCTTCATGGACGACAATGCTCCAGCTCATCGAGGTGGCATCATTAGGGAACGGCTGCTGGAGACTGGGGCACCTCAAATGGAGTGGCCTGCACTTTCTCCAGACCTGAATCCCATAGAAAACCTATGGTATCAGCTGAGTCGCCGTGTAGAGGCTCGTAACTCTGTACCCCAGAACCTCAATGACCTGAGGGCCCCCTTCAAGAATAGTGGGGGGCCAGGCCTCAAAAGACAATAAGTCGACTTGTGAATAGCATGAGACGTCGTTGTCAAGCTGTAATTGATGCTCAAGGCCACATGACAAGTTATTGAGACATTGACATTTTTTGTTGTGGTAAACCCACCACTGTTGTTGGCTTTTGTTTCAAATAATTGTTTGAGATGAGGAAATCACCATTGCATGCTTCTACTTACATGCCCTACTTTCATGATATAATATCACTGTACCGTGAACTTCTTACATTTTCCATCAATTTCACCCGAAAGCCAAATATCCCTAACTTTTTGTGAGTAGTGTAGGATACCAAGTACTCTGAGTGTGTGGGTTTTTGTTTGCTAATCTTGGAAAGCTAACCTGGAAAAACTGAGAAGGGAGAAGATGACTGTCTGAGCGGGTTGAAGGTAGCTGAAGTTGTCAATCATTCATCTCATTTGTCAGGATGCTCCAGGACAAATTGGAGGTGTGGCCAAGACGTCGGCTCTCGGGGGAACAACAAACCGCAGACATTTACAAATACATTTGTCACTATTAGTCCAACCGATTGTACATCATCGTTATATAGTCAGAAAAGGCATCAATTACAACAAGGAGCATCGATGGCCTTAAAGTGAAAGATACATTTTTAATGCGAAAAGGCAAGTAGGGGTTTTGGTAGCTCACAATAGGAACAGTTGGAAGAAGTTGATGAAGATCCTCATGAGGCAAAGAAGTTGATAAAGGAGGGTTTCCCTGAAGTTTTGAGTGACTTATGAAAGATGGTAGCCATTAAGCCCTTCTGACAGTGTATCTTGGGGAGGGGGTGTGCTCCATCATTGCGGTGCTAGAAATGAGAAGATACATGAGCGTTATCAACAGTTTCTGAGTCCTCATGGTGGTGGTGGTGGTGGTGGTGGTGGTGGTGCTAGGCAACCTGCAAAAGGTGGAGGAACAGAGTGAACCGACCACAGTTTGGAATCTGATCACTGAACGTGGATACAAAGTGACAGTGAATGTGAATTCTATGTTTCCATGTGCCCCGGAAAAGGGGCCCGGTTACACATGATATAGGCCGCAGCCTTCTGGATGTGTCAAAGAGATCTAATGGCCAAGGCAGGTAGGCCACACAGAACTGAGTTGTCAGCAGTCAAGGCGGGGCATGAAAAGTGACTGGAAGATGCACTGCTCCTCTCATTTGGAACTGGTGTACTGTGAGAACGTTGTGGTATTCCTCAGAATAAAGCAGTTGTATAATAAAGGAGAGGTCGGCGCGAAAGATAAAAGCATCCCGTCCATTCACCTATCCGGGTGGTGTGCAGACGTCCAAACACCAGTGCTTCCCAATTGCCCTTAAATTTGTGTCCGAAAGAGTTTCGAAAGGTCAGGTAAAACTAAATAACAGCAATGACAGAAGGGATCAGAAGTACAGGAAGAACAAGACTGATCCCTTGGGCACACTAGTGGTGAGGAGCACGCCAAAAAAGATGCAAACCAGTACAGTACGGCTCTCGAAATGGCAAAGTCAGAGAGGAGGCAACAAAGGACATGAAGGCTAACCATGCTGTAAAAGTCACACACAATTCGAGGTAAATGAGGGAGAGGTTCTGGTGAGTTCTTAATGTTGTTTTTTTTTGCCCAACATAAGCCCCAGGTTGTGAGGTGAGCATAGCTTACTGATATCCAGGTGGCCCTAACCCACACATTGGGCTATAGTACTTAGTACGATACTGCAACATGCATAAAGCCACACAAGTGAAAAGACCATACATTGTAATTTGTTCGGGCTCCATTACCTGCTCGGGAGCGACCATCTTACTAATGTTAAAGTTCTCATTCTCATGGCATTTATGAGATAATGACTCTGCATTTAGCGCAACAGACAGCGACAGCATTTTCCCAAGCGCACTACGACAAGGCAAACAAGAACGTCCCTTGTGAATAAATGACTGAATAAAAGTTGAATAATGGCTGTTCTGTTTGGAATGGATGTGACCAGAGCTGGGCGGGGGGTCAGCTCTCTTGATAAGGTTAATGGTTTTAAAATGAGGAGGGATGATCTGGGTTTTTTTTGTTTTTTTTTTTGCTTTGGTTGGTTGGTTTGGCTGCTACGAGGCACGCAGCCTTCTGGCACGCAAGGGTGAAGAACGTGTGGTGAATACACCCACTCGTTTTTTTTGGGTATGTTTTCGCCGTCCAAATACTCTTCCTCTCTACCCCCCTCCCTCCCTCCCTGGGAATCAATGGTTGCGTCGTGGGGGACGGGCGCTAAAGGTCAGCCTTTCAAACCTGACACTTGATTGGCAGTCCATGATCACCATCACCTCCACCCCTTCCCGCCAAGGGAGATGTAACAAGGGGGGGGGGGGGGCAGTAAAAAGATAATGAGGTTTAAGAATTAAGACAGAAATGGAGAGAGGGGGGAGAGCGGAGGTGAGACAGCATGCATCAGCCGCATGGCGGGCGCGTCGGACAACAGCTCGTTCAAATCAATCCTTGGCAAGAAAAGAAAAGGAAAACAAACAACAAAAGAGAGGAGGGGGAAACGACAACAACCTCATTATGCACCAGCATCCGCCAAAGGAGTGACCAAGGACCTCAGGACGAGAGAGAGAGAGAGAGAGAGAGAGAGAGAGAGAGAGAGAGAGAGAGCGGAGATTAGAGCTGAGAGAGCGGCACAGATATTCCCAGTGTCTGGCTCCATAGAGCTATTCTCTCTCTCGCTCTCTCCCTCTCCTGCCGTCAAAACTAGACAGTCACGCAGAGGAAGAGACAATGGAGTGGACGGTAGATTTGTGGTTGTAATACATTTTTTTTTTTTTTAAAGAGCAAAAAAAGTTTTCTGATATCAAGGATTGAGTCCTTTGGGGGGATTAGACCCAATCATTAGTCCCAGAATTCCATTTGAAACGGCAACGTTCCCCTCAAAGGTTTTTCCCCCACTTGATCACTGTTCACCTTCTCACTGGTCACTTGGGGACTTTTTTTTTGTGACTCTTCTTCTATTAACGCTGCAGCCGCCTTTCACTTGTTGCGTGTGCCCGATCCTCGCAGTCTGGCCAGGCTAGGCGGACCCCGTCACCAACAATGGTCACGGTGTCATCGAGGAGCACATGCATAATGCAAATACACTGAAGTCTGCTTCTGAAAAAGGGTAAGCTAAAGTAAATCCTTTTAAAAAAATTTTTACTAAATAATCTCACAGGTTACCACTTTAAGTAAACAAATAGCGGAACGACTATCAGTTTCAAATATGAGCGTGCCTCAAAGTACGAAACTGCCAGGCCTCACCAGCTGCATGTCAGATTCCATCAGGCACCTACTGTGTCGCGCCGGTTTTGGTCTGAAAATGTCTCCGCTTCTTTCGAGACGGTCGGATATGATTTGGTCTTTCGCTACGGTGCACCTGCCTGGCGTTTGAAACGGGTGAAAGGAATCGTTCACCGCGGCAACGTTTGGAGAGCGTGGAGTCCTTTGGCACCCAGGGCCCGACAGACGCTTCCAACCAGGCGACATAAATAAACACCGCAGTCAAAATCAGCGATGTGATGGCTAGGTTTCGCACACGCACGCAAAGGAAAACCCTTTTTAGCCTCTGCCAAGGTGATGCCTTTTAGAGGTCTTAAAAAAAAAAAAAAAAAAAAAAGGCCCGGTCACAACAGGATGACAGACCGATGGGCTCGATCGTTAATCTTCCAGCCTCGTCAGACAAAGAGTGAAGGAGGCAAGCTCCGATCAATCAATCCCCATGTAATCTTCCCCTGGCAATCCCCCTGAAGCTTCAGTCATTACAACCAGCTTTTCAAGAAGGCCCACCCTGCCCCCCCTTATATTCTTGTTGGGGTTGTCTATATTTAATGAGATGCTGCTAATTCTATGCAATACAATATACAAAGCTTATCCCCCTGTTCAGATGCTACATTTGAGGGGATCTTGAGCAAAGCACTGACCTCCAAATTGCTCCCAACGGAATCCATTTTACCTGGGTTGTGTCGTATTGCCAATTTAAACTTACATACACCTCGGTTTCATTCCTCTCAAAGTGACCACAGATGGATATGGCAGTACAGTGGTACCTTGACTTACCAGTTTAATTCGTTCCGTGACAGAGCTCGTAATTCAATCTGCTCGTATAGCAAATCACTTTTCCCCATTGAAATTAATGAAATGCCATTAATCCGTTCCAGCCCCCAAAAAAACACCCCAATTTTTTTTAAATAAGAAAAATGTATTTATAAATAACAAATGTTGTATAAAAACATTATAAAACAAAATAAAAGAGAATGTGTAGATCTCTCTTCTCTTCTGCTTTCTGGCAGATGACACCCTCCGTCACGCTATCTCCTGCGAGTTGCTTCTCCGTCAACCACACCAACAGCAGATTCTCCATCTTTTGTTCTCCATCCGCAGCTTAGACATTATTTTGATATTATTTTGCCGCATTTACTCCTAAACAGAGAAAGACCGCCTCTTTTGAGAGCTTTGATTCTGAAACCACTAGCTTCTGTTGACGAAAGCAAATAGTTTTGCTTCTTTTTCATTTTCACTTCTTTCTTTGGCAACGGAAATCGGTCGGAGAAATCATCAGAAGGAAAAATGCTCACACAGAGGAGGAAGTCACCACGTATCCAGACGGGTGGCCCTGCCCCAGCACGCTGCGGTGGCGACAGAACAGTCATTATCTTGCACCAGAGTATTCCCACAGAGGGTGTGCGGGGGGCCACGGAGGAAAATAACCTGTTACCTGCACTATTTGTGTAAGGAGGTCTGTGTATGATATCATGTCCACCTGCATAAGGCCTGAGAGGACACCGAAAGGTTTGGTATACGGGTTAGTGAATCTCTTCTAATAGGTTCCCCTCTAATCTATTCCTTTTTTTCCCCCCAGCTTTGGTCATTTGTTTTTTTCGACGTTTGCCTGCTATTGAACAAATGAGTAAGGATTTTGGATAATGCCAGAGCTTTTATATTTTAAAGGGATGGTCTAACTGGTGGGACAGTCGGCCCCAGTTTATCCAAAATCAATTCACCCCAGCTTCCTGGTCAATCAACCCAACAATTTCTTTTTTTTTACCCCAGCTGGGTTTCAAGGCAGTGTTTGTTTCTGGTGGAGTTGAAATTGATTCAGGAAGGGCGTTCACGGAGAATTAGTCACGTTTCGATCAGCTGATCATTTCAGTCTCCCCAACGACTGTCATTCCCGCTGGGGTTCAGATGAATGAGGTTGTAATGTAATTTGTTAATTTCATCATCTCATTAAAACCTTAATGTACACCCACACACCGAGTTTTGCTCGCCATATTTATTTATTTATTATAGAAACCACACAAGATAACATGGTTTGTTTTTACATGTTTACATGCACAACTTTTCCTGTATTTTTTCCAATGTGGAGTCGAGCATGTTTGGCAAAACTTAAAAAAAAATTATAATAAAATAGGGCCGTAGTAGTGAACTTCAAATCAAAGGAAAGGGAGGAACAACTTGAACTTCAAATGAGGAATGAAAAAAAACAAAAAAAAACAGTTGGCACTGAATAAAGCGTGGCTTGTCGGGTCCGTTTAAAAGAGCTGATTTGAGAAAATACTCGGGGCAGAATACCTCCGATCGCCTGATCAAACACTATGAAGGAAGGCATGACAACTGACGGTGAGAAAGGTATCTGGTTTCCTGCTCTGTGGGAGTTCCTTGGATGTAATCACAGTGTGTCTGGATGTATCCAAGAAGTCTTTTTTCCAATAGGAAGTCAAGGTTGATGTTAACAGTTTCAGTGTGTGTGTGCTCCCATTCGATTAGTTGTTCACTATGCAGCTGACAAACTAGGGTGTCGTTCATTCCTACTCCCAAAAAAAGTTAAACCACAATATGTAGCACCCTACAAACAAATGAAGTCAATCAACGATGTCCACTATGAGAGCGCAAATATCCCAACATGCGAAGCGATGGGAAAATAAAGCAGTTTTCAAAAATTAAGCTCTAGAAAACAGATTTGTGTCATTTCTCATACAGGCAGTTATTTAGATGATGTATAAATGAAATATGTGTGTTCAGAAGTACATGTCCTGGAAGAGGTTCTGCCCCATCTCAATGTAGGCCTCCTTCTCCTGGGTGCTCATCTGCTCCACCAGCTCCGGCCTCTGGCTCACCTCTCGGTAGGAGAAGGCCCGGCCCCCCACCAGCACCGTCGGCTCCTCCCCCACCTCCTCAAACTCCTCGTCGTCGTCCTCTTCGTCGTTGATGTGATGGCCGGGGCGCCGGGCGGCGGACGAGGCGGCGGGAGGGGCCGCCGGCGAGTCGTCGTCCGACTCGCTGGTGTCGCTCTCCGAGTCGCTGGCGTTGGCAGAGGCGAGGACCCGGGACGCCGCGGCGGGGCCTCCTCCGGGAGCGGCCGAGCTGCGCTTCTCGTGGATGAGGAGGGCGCGCATAACCTCCTCGTTCTCCTCCGACTGACCTGCGCCATGCCCGGACGCGCCATCTCGGACAGCGGCGCCCAAGTCTCCAGCTGTAGGATGAGATGAAAACTGTATAAATATTTTAGTTCTACAATGAGTATTTTTAGGCATCCTTTTTTTTATATATATATATAATTTTGCCGAGAAAGTCCAAGAGTCATTATGGAGGACGAAAGTATGCACCTTTTAGTGAATAATTGGGAATCATTTTTTTACAGATTCAACTTAGCATAAAAACAGTTATTACAAACATACATAAATAGAATACTGCCACATCAAAAGTCAGATGCTTTTGTATGTATAACCTGAAGCCCCACTAACACCATTATCTACATCAATAGAAACTTTTGTTTTACCTCCACAATATTTTCCTTCAAATCTAGCAGTATATTTTACAGTTGTGCAGATTGCAGCTTGCATTTAAGACCAATAGTACACACAATTGCTTCATTTGAATTACAACTTACAGATTTTGAAAATTGAACAATACTCAGCAACTCACAAAACACAGTACCTTTCTACCTCCCTCAAAGACCTCAATCTGCAGCAATGACCTAAGCAATATTTTGATTTTATATTACTTGGTGATCCAAAGTCTCAAGGTGTCATCAAACACCATCACTTGCAGAAAACCTCACTTGAACCAGGTCTTCTTCACATGACATCGGCGTATGCAGACTCTCAAGGTCTTTCAGGTCATAGCAGGAAGACGTACGGAACCGACCCCAACAGAGGACTTTCAGAAAACGTTTATACGTGCCATTTACACACGTCAGAATTGTATTCATGAGCCATCCTTGGACAAGCTGAGTCTGGCACGGCCCGATATCCGAATGCTCTGGGGTGAGGAATCGTTAGCTTTGGGTGGCCGGGAAAACGAGCTCCGTGACAAGGGGAGAGAACCTGGGTCGACCCCTAATAGCCCATTTTGACCACGCAGGCAGAGAGCGGTGGCAGCAAATTTAAGGACGGAGAAGAAAACCCGGAAGGGTTGGCCAGTAAGGAAGTAAAATTGGAATGGTTGGTGATGAAAGATCCCAATGATGGTTCATGAATAAAACATCCAAAAACAAAAAAAAAAACACGGCAATGCCCACTCACAGTTGTTGGGGATGTCGGGCTCGCTGTAGGCCCCCTGCACAGTGCTCTGGGTCAGCCAGACGGGACGCTCCCTCGGCGCCTTGCCCTCGCTGGCTTGCCTCCGCTGTTCGTCCTGCTCCTCCATGCTGATCACCACGTTCTGGGTGTACAGGTCAGCGTAGGATGCGCCCTTGGTGGACCAGGCCTCGCGGTGTGGGCCTGCGTTGGCCTGGGCTAAACGCTCCCGGCTGATGAAGAGGGGTTAGAGGAAAGGATGGAAAGTCAGAATAACGCAGGTTACTGCTCAGTGTCGAATCCGCGCACCTGGATTTAATACAAACATTTACCCTGCGTCCCAAATAAGCCGCAGAACTTGTTTGGGAGTGACTTGATTTGGAGTAAGTGAAATATCAGGTGGAGAATAACTGCAAATACCACCACCTCAGGACTTTTCATTTCCAGTTGGCATGGAGCCAAGCGCCACTGGCCAGCTGTCGCTGCATTTGTGGTAACATTCATAAATAAATCAGTGTTGAAAAAGCTCATTAATTTATTTTGAGGAATAGCAACAACAAAACACAGCTTCTAGTTGTTTACTTGTCATCTAAGCAGCCCCCTTTTTTCTTCACCACGACACATAATGCATGCTTGGTTCAGACTTGTTGCAGAGTTTGCACTTCAGGAGCACCTTCTCTGGGGGTGGGGGATGGATGGTAGCTCAGGCGGTAGAGCTGGTGGTCTAGTGATCTTAAGGTTGCTGGTTCGATCCCAGTCTCCTCCTGCTAGCATGCTGTAGTGTCCTTGAGCAAGACACTTAACCCCTAATTGCTCCTGATGGCTGCGTCCGTCGGTGTTTGAACAATTGTAAGTCGCTTTGGATAAAAGCGTCTGCTAAATGAAATGTAATGTAATGTAATGTTCTCTGCTTTGCTGCTGTTATGGTCCTGTATTCCAAGACCTTTATCACAGAGCCTACCCTGGTCTACCAAACAGCATTTAGTTGACATGTGAAACTGTAGATTAAAATAGGCGTGCAGATTTACCCACAACCATTTTAACATGAATATATGATCTATCTAATCTAAATCAGATAATGGCTTTCAGAGCCTTTTCAAGCCTCATCAGATAATACATTGATACACCGGATCCTTCCTTCCTGATTGGCCTGATAGGCCTCAACATCAGGCTCGTATCTGGACCAGCTTTAATCTCGTTCTCCAAGAAGAACATTTCCTGAGTCCATTGTCAGCTGGCTTCATGACCCATCCTCTCTCCAAAGAGAAATTTCTACTATTTAGTTTGTTTGATATTATTGTTTACTAGGGATGCTAATTTAGATGTTTTTTCCGGACCGATATCAGACAATATTAAAATATTATAGCACGGTATGCATAGAGTATGGCCCCCACAAATTACGGCCTTTTTTTATTGGACTTTACAAATTATAATTATAAGTAAGAGGAATCATAAATATACTTCATCACACAAACACAGCAGAGAGAGCTGTGGAGCTGTTCTGTATTTGGAGGAACGGGCGGGGGTGCTCGTGCCCCGTCCCTCCATGCGTCACTGTTCCTCCAAATAAAACACACACACACACACACACACACACACACACACACACACACACACACACACACACACACACACACACACACACACACACACACACATACAGTGGGGCAAAAAAGTATTTAGTCAGCCACCAATTGTGCAAGTTCTCCCACTTAAAAAGATGAGAGAGGCCTGTAATTTTCATCATAGGTTCACTTCGACTATGAGAGACAGAATGGGGGGGAAAGAATCCTGGAAATCACATTGTAGGATTTTTAATGAATTAATTGGTAAGTTCCTCGGTAAAATAAGTATTTGGTCACCTACAAACAAGCAAGATTTCTGGCTTTCACAGACCTGTAACTTTTTCTTTAAGAGGCTCCTCTGTCCTCCACTCCTTACCTGTATTAATGGCACCT
>NC_137210.1:4049034-4111534 GCF_960531495.2 Zeus faber
GCTCTATGCTCACAGACGAAAAAAATTAAGCTTTCAAAGAAAAGAACACCACACCTACTGTGAAACATGGAGGAGGCTCGGTTATGTTTTGGGGCTGCTTTGCTGCATCTGGCACGGGGTGCCTTCAATCTGTGCAAGGCACAATGAAATCTCAAGACTATCAAGGCTCTCTGGGGCGAAACGTACTGCCCAGTGTCAGAAAGTCTCTGTCTCAGTTGCAGGTCATGAGTCCTCCAACAGGATAATGAGCCAATACACACAGCTAAAAGCACCCAAGAATGGATAAGAGCAAAACATTGGCTTTACTCTATGACATACCAAAGGCATGCAGTTATACATGAGAAAATTGCTTTTAATTTCATCACTTTTCAGGTGGAATGAAGCATTGTTTCAATGAGCTGTAAGGGTACCAACAAATTTGTCCACTTCTGTATATTGGCAACCGGGGATTGGCTGAGTACAGTTTTTTTAGGCGATTTTTGTCATTTTATTTTGCTAATTTAATTACCTGTAAAGCACAATTCAAAGCGTATGCAAATAGGAACTGGTATTCCCAACTGGTATTCTTTCTTCCTTTGGTTCGGTTCAGATAATGGAGGAACAACGCTGTGGTGGAGAGCACACTCAGACAGACACACCCGTTAGCAGTGTGTCGTCCCTTGGGAGCCGCAGCTGCCTCCTCCTCTGGGGAGCAGAGACGCAGACTGGGACGGGCTTTCTCTGAGAAAATTACATTATCTGATCCTTTTATTTTGCTATCATTTTAATGCCTAATTAAGCAATTGTTTTAACCGAACTGCCACGCTGCAGCCGATGAAACCCAGTGCTCCGTCTTGCAAAGATGGCAAATTACTTATTTTACGTCCCTTTACTTGCTGGTTGCGTCCGGTTTAAATCCAAAAGAATCCCATATAGGATTGCAGAGAGAGAGGGGCACATGGAGAGCCCTCGATCCACTCCATCCGCCCCCCATGGCAAATATATATCGAAAATCGCCGGTTGGTAGGCTGACAGTTGCCGGTAGGAAGATTTTAACGTATCACCTAAGCCTAGTGTGTGTCTGAGAAAGAGTATATTTGTTCTAATATACTGTACAGTAGGCCTGCATGATGATATAAGGAAAAAATATGTGTGCTAGCATTGTTCAATTTTGCGATGGTAATATAAAATAAATAAACAAATATTGAAGTGTGCATATTAGGCTTGGGGAGATTGACGATTTAATCGTCAATCAACTCCATCGATCACCGAAGGACATTAATGACAGAGAATTTTTTTTATCCGCCAGCTGAGCAGGTGCAGTGACAGCTTTATGCTCATTAAATGCTCATTAACACTTTTAAAAAGCTAGAAAAAATAAAATAAAAATCGCTGAATTGGCATTTTAGGGGCTGCTTTCTGAAATCTCACAACAAAGGATAAAGAGCAGAGGAGCAACCCCACGCCCCCCCGCTGCTGCTGAATGTGAATGTATTGCACATGTAAATAAAATGATTTTTCTTATTCACTGCGTTTCAGGCAGCCTTTTGCTATTTTGCGATACGGCGATGACAATGAAAATACTATTTTTTGGTCAGCACTTTTATACAGGATATGTATACTGTATATGGAAGTTACAACTGCTCCTAAAACAGAGCAAACAAAGAAAACTCTAAAGATGCAGTAATCGCTGTAAAACTGTGAAAACAACAACAGTTAGCTCAGAATAGGGTTTGGAGTTTCTGCATCATGTAGCACACCTTCAAATCCATAAGGCAAATAAACATATGCTGATGACTCAGTGTGTGGTGGCAGTGTGACGCCAGCATATCTTATCCTTGGGCAAAGCATCTAACAAGCGTCATAACCACCAGCTCCACAGCTGATGCGCTTTAACTAGCTGTTGGTGTACTACAGATGAATTTATGTTTACTGCTGAGGTAAAATTAGCTTTTTCTTAAGTGTAGTTTCCAGACACTTGACAAGTGGAAAATGAGAGCGCCGCAACTATAATCTAAAAGCTCCAATGGACTCCATCAGCAGCATCACAGATTTGGTCACAATTAACAGATACTTTCTGGGCTTTTAGCTGGGCCTATGTTTCCCATTTTCTCTGTGACAGACAGGGGGGACAAAGAGGCAATTTGACAGCCATGGAAGAGGAATAAAATAGAGATAAATGCTGTCATTATGTCTGTCAATGGAAAAGACTTGGGGGGGGTGGGGGGGGCAAAGAGGATGTGATTTGCACACGTATGGTAAGCACACACACACACACACACACACACACACACACACACACACACACACACACACACACACACACACACACACACACACACACACACACACACACACACACACACACACACACACAAAAGAGTTTTGAATTAAACAGGTCCAACATAAAAGCTGTGGCGCGACAATCAGCCAAATCAACAACTTGATGAAAGGCATGATTGTTTCGCTGACATCACGCCACGGCTCGGAGACAGTTTACTGCCCAACTGAAGGCAAATTAACTGATTTGTCTAAATTGGGATCCAATTTCAATAATAAGCATTTTCTGTTCAATTTTCTTCCATTGCCAGAAGTTTAATCATCTAGTTAAATGTATCCATCACTAAAGAGACAGTTGTGATTCCAACACTGTGTCTGAAATACCTATTTTTGATTTTTGATTTTAAGTGTCACACAAGGTGCCAAGTCCTAGCTAATGTTTGAATGAACAAACTTTGGTCTTGGCTGGAGAAAGACAATCCTTTTCAGATAATTTCAGAAAAATAACCATCAAACATGAGATACTTTGCCAGTCAAAATCCAAACAACATTTGATAATCTCATGCATGGTACAGACCAAAGGACTTGGGCTCCGATTTTCGAGTCCCAGACAAATTTACAAGATCTTCAGAAAAGATCTTCTCGATTGAAAGAAGGTTCAGGGCATTTGTGGTCACTGGTAGTTGTTTGATTTGAAATGGTCAGAAAAGCTGACTAACATACTACTAAATCCTAGTGTGTACAATGGGATGGGAAAATAATATATATATATATATATATATATATATTAAAACTTGTTGGAAGTCTTTTGTTGTATCCATTACTCAGCCATTACTCACCATCCTTCCAACAACTGAAGGATTGTTTGTGGGAGCACACAAGTCTTTTTCCAAGGAACTGATGGCTGATGCATGGTGATGGCAAATGGCCATCAGCTATCTCTCAGGAGTGATAAGTGTGTAAAAGTAAGAGTGAGCTTATCTAGTGACAACTTGCAATGGAGAGGAGGAGACAAGCATGTGCCCAAGTATCCCAATGACATGACAGCTGCTACAAGTAATCAGTGCCTACAGGGGGAGAGTGTACATAAAGCAAGGCTGAAGGCCACAGAAGGGGAGATATGTCATGCAGCAACCGTTCATTGGATTCCTAGAGGCCCACGTTGACAATGAATGTGATGTCAAAGCCCTCCTTATCTCTCAGGGGATGAGTTACCAAACCAGGTAGTCTTGTAGGGGGCAAATTCCAGCCAGAGCAAAACAACATTAGCGTTGATCCATCCACTGGATTTTCCCTTCTTTAAAATGTGGTGTATTTAATGGCTTCTGTGTGCTTGCCAGGGCTTTTCAGGAAATTCCAGGTCAGAAAGCCACAAAACCTGGCATTAACCCAGCTTAAATGGAAGACAAACAGAAACAGGGAAGTGGCAGGAGAAGGTTGGTTGGTGGGTCAGTGAGACTGGGCTGGCAAGGCTTTGGCTCAGAGCGAACAAGCAAGCCAGAGAGAGGAGAGACTGACTAATAATCTGTGCGAGAGACCAAAGGACCAGTCCAGACAGAAACATCAGGGGGAGAACGGGCCTCAGGGTATTTCAGGAGGGACAGAGAGGGGAAAAACAGAGAGGAAGAGAGATGAGCAGAATGAGTCACTGAGAATCACTGAGCAGCCGCAGTCTTTTTCCATCCAGTTTTCTCAAGGTTCCACAGTTGCCACGTGTTTGCAACAGAGACGGAGGGAGTATACATGATAGGGATAGGGTTTTATATGCTTGCTTTCAAATAGATTTTCTAAAAAGTAAACAATTTATAATTGACAAGAAAGGAAACGCAAAGAATAAAATAAAAATTTGACAAAAAGGCTTTTAAAATGTCATGGACTTCTAAAAGTCTAGCTCTATTCATATCTTAGTGAAGCTGCACACACAAATTCCCTATTCTCCACCCAAAGGCGTGCCAGTCAGCAGTCTGACATGCAGACAGAGGCTTACGCGAGGGGCTTTTGTCAACAGGGTATGAGAAGAGTTGTAGCTCTGTCTTTTAATCGTACGCTCACACCAGAAGCCATTTTATCACCCACGTCCGCTCAATCGCCAAGCTGTCGCTTCTAGCTCACACCAGAAGCAATCGCTTTCCTGTTAAACTCATCGATTCATGGGCAAATACCTGCATTCGTTTATTTAGATGTTTGCAAATATATTTATTTTTAAGTGGCACGGTTATTTTATATATTTATTTGATTTTAAAATATAACATAATAAATTGTATGCAACATTACGCATCACTCCTGTTCCTCTCTTTCTTTCTCTCCCTTCTGGAGTTGTCTCTAAGGTTCTTTTTCCATTTTCTCTTACAGTCTTCAACTAATGATTAAAAAAAATACAATAACAAAAAATTGCAACCATCTGTCTCTTACTTCGAGGATGTGTGTAAATATACATACAGTAATCTAAACCATATACTATTTATATGAATAAAAGCATCTATGTAATAAAGAAATATACATATATATACACACAGTAAATATATGTGTATATATATATATATATATATATATATATATATACAATGGGGCAAAAAAGTATTTAGTCATCCACCAATTGTGCAAGTTCTCCCACTTAAAAAGATGAGAGAGGCCTGTTATTTTCATGATAGGTAAACCTCAACTATGAGAGACAAAATGAGAAAAAAAATCCAGAAAATCACATTGTCTGATTTTTAAAGAATTTATTTGCAAATTATGGTGGAAAATAAGTATTTGGTCAATAACAAAAGTTCATCTCAATACTTTGTTAAATACCCTTTGTTTGCAATGACAGAGGTCAAACATTTTCTACAAGTCTTCACAAGGTTTTCACACACTGTTGCTGGTATTTTGGCCCATTCCTCCATGCAGATCTGCTCTAGAGCAGTGATGTTTTGGGGCTGTTGCTGGGCAACACGGACTTTCAACTCCCTCCAAAGATTTTCTATAAAGTTGAGATCTGGAGACTGGCTAGGCCACTCCAGGATCTTGAAATGCTTCTTACGAAGCCACTCCTTCGTCGCCTGGGCGGTGTGTTTGGGATCATTGTCATGCTGAAAGACCCAGCCACGTTTCATCTTCAATGCCCTTGCTGATGGAAGGAGGTTTTCACTCAAAATCTCACGATACATGGCCCAATTCCTTCTTTCCTTTACACGAATCAGTCGTCCTGGTCCCTTTGCAGAAAACCAGCCCCAAAGCATGATGTTTCCACCCCCATGATTCACAGTAGGTACGGTGTTCTTTGGATGCAACTCAGCTTTCTTTCTCCTCCAAACACCACAAGTTGCGTTTTTACCAAAAAGTTCTATTTTGGTTTCTTCTGACCATATGACATTCTCCCAATCCTCTTCTGGATCATCCAAATGCTCTCTAGCAAACTTCAGACGGGCCTGGACATGTACTGGCTTAAGCAGGGGGACACGTCTGGCACTGCAGGATTTGAGTCCCTGGCGGCGTAGTGTGTTACTGATGGTAGCCTTTGTTACTTTGGTCCCAGCTCTCTGCAGGTCATTCACTAGGTCCCCCCGTGTGGTTCTGGGATGTTTGCTCACCCTTCTTGTGATCATTTTGACCCCACGGGGTGAGATCTTGCGTGGAACCCCAGATCGAGGGAGATTATCAGTGGTCTTGTATGTCTTCCATTTTCTAATAATTGCTCCCACAGTTGATTTCTTCACAACAAGCTGCTTACCTATTGCAGATTCAGTCTTCCCAGCCTGGTGCAGGTCTACGATTTTGTTTCTGGTGTCCTTTGACAGCTCTTTGGTCTTGGCCATAGTGAAGTTTGGAGTGTGACTGTTTGAGGTTGTGGACAGGTGTCTTTTATACTGATAACGAGTTCAAACAGGTGCCATTAATACAGGTAACGAGTGGAGGACAGAGGAGCCTCTTAAAGAAAACGTTACAGGTCTGTGAAAGCCAGAAATCCTGCTTGTTTGTAGGTGACCAAATACTTATTTTACCGAGGAATTTACCAATTAATTCATTAAAAATCCTACAATGTGATTTCCTGGATTCTTTCCCCCCCATTATGTCTGTCATAGTCGAAGTGAACCTATGATGAAAATTACAGGCCTCTCTCATCTTTTTAAGTGGGAGAACTTGCACAATTGGTGGCTGACTAAATACTTTTTTGCCCCACTGTATATACACACACACACACACACACACACACACTGTATACTATATGAAATATTATATAGATAATATATTTTATTTATTATATGTATTATTGTCATCATGTGACGTTAGCGGCAGATCCTTTGTCCTATAATATCGTTTTTACACCAAAATTAGCGGGTTGACTTAGGTTTTTTAAACCCGTGGAGCCAGACGGAGAGCGTGGTGGTTCTCCACTGTGCTCCCACCAGAGCAGTCCCCACACTCAAAACCTTTCATGGTCTCCCATGTGGGAAAAAAGCCAATCACTTCTGATTTTTGATTCTAAATCTGATATGAAATGATTGAATGATACACGGATATTCCTATCTATTAATGCGCCAGCGTCTGGAACTTCAACATGCGTCCCATCGCACCAGTAAAGGGGCCAAAATTAGCGATTCGACCCGGATGTCCTGCTTACATCAGTCAATTGTCGTTGGAGCCGATAAAAACCTATGTCTATTGCAAGGTCATTAGACCCTGGACTGAAACCCGGATGTTACCTTTCCCACTGATGATAAATGCCGGATGTTAGCAGGTGCTAACAGGTTTTTGTTGCAGTGGGAAAGGGGAATAAGTTGCAAGGTGGGGATTGTTGTTCCAGCACAACCCACAGATAATCGATCGAATTGAGATCTGGGGAGGCTAAGTAAAGACAAACTATTTAAAAGGTTCCTTAAACCATTCCTGAACAATTTTTGCAGTGTGGTGGGGCGCATCATTCTGCTGGGGGAGGCCACTGCCATCAGGGAATACGTTGCTATGAAAGGTTGTATTTGGTCTGCAACAATGTTTAGGTAGGTGGTACATGCCAAAGTAACATCTACATTAATGCCAGGACCCAAGGTTTCCCAGCAGAACTTTGCCCAGAGCATCACACTTCCTCCACTGGCTTGCCTTCTTCCGTCATGGGCAACCAAGAGACCCTCCTGGTCTCTTGGTTGCCCATGACCCTGTCGCCGGTTCACCGGTTGTCTTTACTTGAACCACTTCTGGTAGGTACTAACCACTGCATACTGGGAACACCGCACAAGACCTGCCGTTTTGGAGATGCTGTGACCCGGTTGTCTCGCCATCACAATTTGGCCCTTGTCAAAGTCGCTCAGATCCTTACACTTGCCCATTTTTCCTGCTTCCAACACATCAACTTCAAGATCTGACTGTTCACTTGCTGCCTAATATATCCCACCCCTTGACAGGTACCACTGGAACAAGATGAGCAATGTTTTTCACTTTACCTGTCAGTGGTTTTAATGTTGTGGCTGATCGATGGTATATGTATATTTACAATTTATACCTGGCAGATTTACCTCAAAAAAAATAAAATCTCAAGTGTTCTAACCATGTGATTTGTGCTACATGACTTCATACTGTACATGGAAAATGCTTTTCCATATGGAAATAAAGGGACAGTCTCCACGAGTACTTAATTTCAACAGAGATCAAATTTGGACTTTCACAATTTTACTTCACTGCATCATGTAATAACCCTCACCAGGGATCCCAACGACCTCCAAAATTTTGATCCACGCATCATTTTTTCGAATTACATCTCTGTAAATGAACAGTCACGTCATACAGCACATAGAACCGGCTCCCGCAACAATAAGCTTCACCTCCATTTTGGGAACAAGTTTGGTAGGAACCCAAGTCAGGGGTTTGTTCATGTTTTTTTTAATGGAGGGACCAGCAGAAATGCATGACCGCTGTTTCGCTGATTATTACTACATTGAAATCCATTAAACTTTCTTCCATCGCCTAGTCAACAGGATCGTGTTGTGTCGCTCTCCTTCGCTCCTCGTCACCATCGAACATTGGAAATGAATTACTTCAGGCTGCCTTGCTGCTGCATGTTGCATCTGGTGTGAGCGTACAGTAATTACTGCTCAGCTCCCTTTCCAGAGGACAAGAAAATTGGGCTCTGCACTGTTTTTCAAGCCCCAATTGGGCTCCTCAAATATGAATACAGCAGGCCTGTAATGAGAAGCGATTCCACTGTAGATTGGTTTGTGCGGGAACACTGTCCGGCAGCTTTTAAAACATTGGCATAGTTTAAAGGAACAGCACATGTGGAATACATTTCAGACCATTTGCTAATTGTTTTGTCAATGAAGGGAGTCAGAGAGAACAGATGTTATGCGTTTGGACAATTTAACAAGTAGTGTAGTTTTGTTCTTCATAAAAGTTTTGACGTTTGAGACCTTTATGTGAAAGAAATTAAATGAAATAAAAAATGGTCTAAAAAGCTCTGGAGTCATCTAAGGGAAAATAACACTCCACAGCAGCATGTGATTACATGAACGCAATGCAAATTCTACCTGGGAGGAGGCAGTGAGGTGAATACAAAGCAGAGATAAGGGTCACAGCTCTTCTGCTAGGGAAGCAGAGGAGAGAGGAAAAAAACTTCCCGTCTCACTTCACTCAACGAGTGCATTTAATTTTTGTGAACATTTTATTGAAAATGAACAGAATACATCACAATACACATACATTTTTACATCTGTCAAAAGCCTTCTCAGCATCCAGTGACATGATAGGCCATGGGGTGTCTAGTTTTTGCGTTTCATGCATTATATGCATTAGTCGCCATATGTTGTGTCCTGCCAGACGTCCCTTCATGAAACCAGTCTGATCGTTATGTATTAATTTGTCCATGTATCCGTCTAGACAAAATGACAGCACTTTAGAGTACAACTTTTTGTCTGAATCAATTAAGGACACAGGTCTTTAATTGGCACAATCAGTCTGGTCTTTCCCTTTTTGAAGGATCAGAGAGATTAGGGCATTATTGGTGTGATCCTGGAAAAAGTCATTTTCAACAGCAGACAGAATTGAGTCAGATCCCAGAAATGTAACAAGAATTCTGATTGGAATGCCGTCTGGGTCTGGCGATTTACCTTTTTCAAGTTAGTTTCAATGCAGCCTCAGTTCCATTAAGGATATGGAACGACCCAAGTCTGCTGCTTCCTGTTCATTTAGAGTGGTCAAAACCAGATTGTTCAAGAAATGGTTGCATTTCTTCTGGTTCAAAGTTAAGAGTTAACATATAAATCTTGGTAAAAAAAGAGTGAAATGTGGCATTTATTTCATTTGGACAAGTCCTTGAAGGGGCGATCAGATCGTATCTATCAATGCTTGAGTTTCACTCTGTTTTAGTTTCAAAACTAGTAACCTGCTTGGTCTGCTTCCAATAAAGTAGTTTGACTCTGCATGACGAAGTACTCTTGTCTCCTTAACAAATCATTAACGCCACATTAGCCATTTTTAACTCCCTGTTCACTGACTCTGAGTACTTATTCTTTAGCAGCTTCTCAAGAGAATGACATTTTCCCTCCAACACACAGATCCTTTGATTCCTCGCCTTTTTAAGGTGAGATGCATAGGAAGAAGTAAAATCTCTAATAAGCCCTTTGGTGGCTATCCATGAAAACATGCCGTCCTCCACGAAATCTTTATTGTTATCATAATTCAATAGCTCAAAAGACTACTTTCAATGAATAAAGCCGCTGAGAGACTGAGTAGGCTCTTAACTGTGATGTGTTCGAACAAGTCTATACTGAAGTCTAGATTAGTTTTATACTGTTTATTAAGCAAAAAGGTAACTTGCCAGCAATAGTTGTACTGGTATATTTAAATCAAGTAATGACAGTCAACAGAAAATATTGGAGCCCTACTATTTTCATTCCAAAAACCTGCGTGTGTGCAGCCGTGACATGTGTAGCCTAAACAAATAATAAACTCTGAATGAACAACTCAGGCTACATACACATTTTGGTACTGGCCCCTTTTTATTATGTCTCAAATAATAATTACTGTTGAGATTACACTCTAAAAATCTTGCAGGATCTTCTTGGGAATCAGGAATACTGGTGCCAATATTCCAGGGGATCATGTACTGAACTGACTGTTGAAAGAATCCCCCTTCTCGGTCTTTCAAGACGACTTTGAACTTGAAGACGTCAGACTGAACACACCATTGTACACCGAACAGCCTCTCCACAGGAAGATTGTCATGGTCCAAATTCAGATTCTTAATTTCTCTCACTCTCTCTGTTTCGGGTACAGCAGCCATCACATGACGACTCTTACTTATCCACTTTGTAAGTAGAAAGCCTCTTGGCTACAAATTGCTCATAGCTTATAATAAAGAGCTTTTGCATCTTCCTCTGAGGCTGCTGAAGTGAGGCAGTCATCAAGATAGAAGTTGTTCATGATGGTGTTTACATTTTGAGGGCAAAACTGTTTCAGACTGTCCTCAGCACATTTCCTAAGGGCAAAGTTCGACCAACTTGGAGATTAAGTTGCTCTAAATAGATGCACTGTCATTCTGTTTTCCACCATGTTCTGACTGTAGCCTCCATCAGGCCAACAGAGGAACCGTAACAAGTCACGGTCTTCATTTGGTACTTTCACTTGGTGGAACATTGCTTCAATGTCTGCAGTGATGAACAGTTTCATTACAGAATCTAGCCAAGACTTCCATCAATTTACTTAGTGGTCTAGTCTGGCCTCTGTAATAGCTGAGAATTCAGTGAAACTCCCCTTTCTCTTTAGGCTCAGTGTATGTTGTTAGGAACACTTTTATTGTCAGGCATGCGTATTTCCCTTTAATTTGAAGATAACCCAATGCAATAATGGCCATCGAGTAGCTTGGCAGACTTTGAGACCAAACCAAAGAACTGTTGAAGTCTTCTCTTGAAGGTTCTTGGTTGTCCCTGATGCACTCAGAGAACTTAGTCTTGAACTGCTGTTCCCACAGCTCATCAAGTTTTACAACTGATATATGGCAGTGTCTGAATGGGTTCTGTGCATTCTTTCAAAATTACGAGAAAGATAAAAATAATCTATCCTGGAATAAGGTTCATGATAAGCAGAAAAACATGTATAGTCCTTAATGCCTTAAAACCATATATACTGTAGATGTGCATATGTAGGCTATGCAACCAGAGGTGCAATTACTTGTCTTCTCAACCACTAAAGCTAAGTTCCCTCTGATCAAAATAACAGTCCCCCTAGAGTTCGAGCTACCACTAGTTGAAGCAGCTACTTTGTACCACCTGTCCTGGAAGAACATTGGAACATTGGAACCTGGAACATTCTGTACTTGTAAATGACTTTCTTGGATGAATGCAACATCCGCTATTTTATGACATAGTCAGTCTAGGTCTAGTCTAACTCTTTTGCATTTGGCATTCAAACCCCAGATATTGTAGCACAAAATGGATAGCTTTACTATTATTAAAAATGGTCCTGGTCATTCCAAGTGTAAATGCAAAAGATCTATCCATGACATGAGAAGTGCAACCAAGATCATGTCCATCCCCCACCGCCACGCCCCCATGCCCCTGAGCAGTGTTTCTGCAATGTGTGACATCCACATAAGGCAGTTCGACAAGATCTCTCAAGCTCATATCTATCTCACCAATACAATAGTTCACTTCCCCAAGACAGGTTATTCCAAAATAATAAAATGTTCAAGTGGAAAGGAGTTTCACAACCATCAGGTAATAAAATATACCCCATTATGTGGCCATGTGATAAATTAATCATGCAGACTGTTGGATATAAACAAACAAACCCACACTCAGCAAAATCCTATAACTTTTGCTATGTAACTGTCCAACTAGCCATCATAACATTACCTCAGTGCAGTTCCATTCAGTCTGCAAATGCTCAGAATGTCCAAACAAATGTCTGACGGTGAGGAACAGAAACTTGTCAGTTCAATGTTAACGTCGGTCCGTTGCACCATTCTAATCCATGTCATCTTCCTGCTGAGTCGTATAATCTGGGACCAGAGAGAACAGTTTGTGGCCCATTGCCGTTGTTGATTTCTCGCCTGTCTCTCCTCAAGTACTGCACTTTTTCAAACCCAAATTCCCTTGCCTTTTTCTATGTGAGCATCCATATTTTTCTGTAGATTATCAACAGATTCTTACCTCATTGATGGCGTCTTTGACTGTCCGCATGACTGGTGCCTCTAGGCCAGCCTGTTGCTAAGCTAATGCTAGCTTGATAGCTTTGTTAAAGTTGCTAGCCTCTGAGCTGTCATTCTCCGACTGCTTACATTTTGCCAGGTGATTTTTCCTGGCGAGCTGCCTTGTTTTTTGTCCCCTGACATGATTGCCAAAGTTTGACTTAAAAAATAAAAATGCTATAATGCTATAGTTGGGGAGAGCTTCAGAGTTCTTTAACCACTGCCCCTGTAGGTCCAGCCATGCCCCCCAATGAGTGCATATACAGGTACATCTCATAAGATTATAATATCATGAAAACGTTCAATATTTTTTGTCACTCATTTCAGAAAGTGAAACCCATATATTATATAGATTCATTACACGTAGAGTGAAATATTTCAAGCCTTTATTTCGTGAAATTGGGATGATTGTGGCTATAAATAATGAAAACCCAAAATTCAGTGTCTCAGAAAAATAGAATATTGTGAAAAAGTACAATATTGGAAAGTCATGGTGTCACACCCTAATCAGCTAATTAACTCAAAACACCTGCAACGGTTTCCTGAGCCTTGAAATGGTCTCTCAGTCTGGGTATTGGGGAGGACTGCTGACCTGACAAATGTCCAGAAGACAGTCATTGACACTCTCCACAAGGAGGGTAAGCCACAAAAGGTCATTGCTAAAGAAGCTGGTTGTTCACAGAGGACTGTAGCCAAGCATATTCATAGAAGGTTGAGTGGAAAGAAAAAGTGTGGTAGGAAAAGGTGCACCAGCAAAAGGGATAACCGCAGCCTTGAGAGGATGGTCAAGCAAAATCCATTCAAGAATTTGGGGGAGCTTCACAGGGAGTGGACTGAGGCTGGAGTCAGCGCATCAAGAGCCACTACGCACAGACGAATCCTAGGCATGGGCTACAAATGTTGCATTCCTCGTGTCAAGCCACTCCTGAACCAGAGACAAAGTCAGAAGCATCTTACCTGGGCTGTGGAGAAAAAGAATTGGACTGTTGCTCAGTGGTCCAAAGTCCTCTTTTCAGATGAAAGTACATTTTGCATTTGGAAATCAAGGTCCCAGAGTCTGGAAGAAAAGTGGAGAAGCACAGAATCCACATTGCTTGAAGTCCAGTGTGAAGTTTCCACAGTCAGTGATGATTTGGGCTTCCATGTCATCGGCTGCTGTTGGTCCACTGTGTTTTATGAAGTCAACAGTCAACACGGCCATCTACCAGGAAATTTTAGAGCACTTCATGCTTCCTTCTGCTAACAAGCTGTATGGAGATGCTGATCTCATTTTCCAGCAGGACTTGGCACCTGCCCACACTGCCAAAGGTACCAAAAGCTGGTTCAATGACCATGGTGCTACTGTGCTTGATTGTAAATAGCGCCAGCAAACTCGCCTGATCTGAACCCCATAGAGAATCTATGGGGTATTGTCAAGAGGAAGATGAGACACCAGACCCAACAATGCAGATGACCTGAAGGCTGCTATCAAAGCAACCTGGGCTTCCATTACACCTGAGCAGTGCCACAGGCTGATTACCTCCATGCCACACCGCATTGATGCAGTAATTCATGCAAAAGGAGGCCCAACCAAGTATTGAGTGCGTAGAAATGAACATACTTTTCAGAAGCCTGACATTTCTGTTTAAAGTATCCTTTATTTATTGATCTTGTGTAATATTCTAATTTTCTGAGACACTGAATTTTGGGTTTTCATTATCTATAGCCACAATCATCAAAATTTCAAGAAATAAAGGCTTGAAATATTTCACTCTATGTGTAATGAATCTATATAATATATGGGTTTCACTTTCTGAAATGAGTGACAAAATATTGAACTTTTTCATGATATTCAAATTTTATGAGATGTACCTGTATATGTAGATTCATACTGTAACCCTTAACCCTTAATTAGTGGATTACAGCAAGAGATCCCTGTCACAAGTCCCTGTTTCATACACTAATTCAATACACTTGCCACATCCGTGTAGCTGCAAGGGTCCGTGTGACGAACATTTTACCAGCAGCTCATGTCCGAACTAATGTCCAAACACCTCCCACATTTCGTGACCAACCTTAGGTGCTGCACATGCGCTAGTGATGTTCTTTGGTCGGCTTGGAAACAGTAAACACACAGAACAGAATAAAAACAAAATAAAATAAAATTGACTATTATTGACTATTATGTCAACTTATTTTCTGGTTTCTGGTTAGTCAGTAAAGGTTGCTAAGCAATAGAGCTGCAGATATTCCTCTTTAATCCCATTCAAATTTGTATGCTTTATTATTTCTATTATTTGAATATATTCAAACTTTAAATGCTCAAATTTAATATGGTGGGGGCATACGCACGGTTCCGCAGCTCCGAACCGAGTGATCTTTTCTCCAAACAAAGCAATAAAAACTCTAGAGCTATTTCATTTGGTTTGTTTGCTGCTGAGATAACCTGCAGATCGCCCCTGAAAAAATTCCTGCCCGCATTCTCACGGTACGGTGGCAAATGCCTAACGGACCATGATGGGGGGTTGGGAACATCTACACTATAGGACATTTTGTTGGTGATGGTCAGGTTTATGTCACACTTTCATCGCCATATCTCTGCAATTACTGGACATTCTGTTCGAAGGCGCACTCCCTTGTTCACACAGTGAAACACCCGAGGAGAGGGAAATGCGCCGGTGCGCTCGTGCGTCCTTTGCGCACCGTTACTGGGAATATTTCTCTCTGATGTTTTGTTCACTTTTCAACAAACTGAATAAACTTAATTGCTCATCACATGTGAATTGATTCGCTAACATTAGCCAAAACATTATAATAATCATTTATTTGTAAAAAATATATAATAATACACAATAGAATGGCAATTTCAGCCTTTGAATAGTGATTTTTTTTAATATTCCAATTCTCATCTTTGAAACAATATGTCTTATGGATGTCATCTGTGCACATTTGTTTATGTAAACACATGATCCATCTGTCCATGATGTTTCCCACTCAAAACAGTCCGTCCAATTTGTTAAGGAGATACAGAGAATTCCGTTTGAAGTTCACTATCTGCACAGAAATTTAACATTGGCATAAAGTTAATCTAGTTTATTCTGAAGGGATCTGACATTAGAGGGAGGTAGAGATGAAAGCAGTGGCAATCCTGCTTCTTATCCAGTTTCTTCAGCCTCTGTTGAACTAGTCCTTCACATCCCAATGCGAAGGACTATCAACAGAGGCTGAAGATTTCCTTTTCCTTGTTAACATCTTCCTGGTGATTACTTGTAGACCTGGATAAGTCGTGTGGTCACTCCAATCCAAAGAATGTAAAAATATTTGTGAGATCTTTGTTATGCTACCTGTCACTTACGTGTACATGTTATGAACACGTTTCCATGACGATAACTGACTATTACAGTTACAATTACACTATTACATCCCACACATAGACTTTACTTGGGCGGGACGCCCAGGTATATTAACAGCCGCAAAAGTATATTTGGTGACGGACCAGTTTAGCATTTTTTATACATCCAAGAGAAGGACGCCATACGAGATGGATTAACTAGTGGACTCTCTCTGTATTACGTTAGAAGACGCAGATAGGAACTCTGGTTAGAAAGTTTGTATTGGATCGAGAGACAGGGGCGACTGTGATGGTGGCTCAGGATGTAGAGCAGGTCATCCAGTAATCAGAGGGTTCCTGGTTAGATGGATTGTTCCGCCGCCATCGATGTATGAATGTGTGTGAATATGAGGCATGTACTGTACATAAAGTGCTTTGACTAGTCGCAAGATTAGAAAAGTGCTATATAAATGCAGTCCATCTACAGCAGGAAGTGGTGCTGCGTTCACGGGTCAGAACCCGGAAAACTCTAAGTGATGCTGCATTCACGCCAACTGGAAAACTGTAACTCGACCTTGTTTATTTATTTCATATGAAGATGGATTGTTTCGATTTATTTGATTGAGGGAAAACTGCGGTAGTTTTGCTATATTTTATTTATGGTACTTTGTTTATCCTTGGTTTTTAATTTTGACAGAATAGATTAGAATTTGTTTGTCTTTGTATCAGCAAGTTCATTAAAAGACATTTTTGAATTAAGTCTTCATCTTTGTCTTCTTTGTTATTTAGTACATGCCCAAAACAACCTCAAACTAAATTCAAAATCTGATAGCTAAATAAGAGCCTTGGAGTAATTGTGCGATTATAATAGTCGATTATTCGCTTCAATTATCGATAGATTATTTGACGATCAAAATAGTCGTTAGTTGGAGCCCCAGCTACTTCTCGTACTTGTTCATTCTGAATAGAGAGAGACTCTCTCTGGTATTAGGTTAGAAGATGCAGACATGGTGGATATTTTACAAGCCATAATTGGTAAAGGCTCCTGCCCGCGCTCTCTGCTTCAGGTGGATTAGAAAACGCCAAGTTTGTATCGGGTTGAGAGACAGCAGAAAGTGCTGCTGCATTCCAGGGGAACTCTGAAAACTGAAATTAGTGTCGGTAGCCCCCTCCCAGGCCTGGTTTCTGGTGTGACCTGCACCTCGCTTGTAGTGATGTACCCAATGCTTTTTGCCAATTATACATACACATAACAGCATGAAAGCAAACAATAAAAGCAAAATGTCCCTGAAGGGAAAACACAAAGACACATGACCAAGGCACAGACTATACCCTAACATGGAGAAAGCAAAATCAAGCAACTCTAGTTCAGCAAAAGGGTAGGTTACCTTCATGTCTGGTGGAATGAGAGGAAAATTGCAAAACCAAAAAGGAACAGAAGTGCACAAGTACGGCAAGCTGTGATCGAGATTTTGGGGTTTCTTCTCGGATGGAACACCTGCAATGTCATTTGGCATTACCTGGGATGTGGGGTTGAGTGTTGCTGGCCTTGCACATGCAAATGGTGAAAAACACTGACTGACATAAAACAGGAACTCTTCGCTTTTGTCACCCATTGCCCGGGTGCAGGGTTACTGCTTCAGCAGCAGGATTTGATACCCGCCAACGCAGACATGCAAGGAATCAGAGTTAAGTGCAGAAAGATTTATGAATAAACCATCAATATTCATCAGTAAACGATGCTGTCAGTAACAAACTCCTGGAATGCGGAAATTTGGTTTATGTCGCGAGAGACCTTCGTCAGAACAATCATAATTGTCAACAATCACTTTTGTCCCTAGAGACCTTTCAAAAAATTAAAAATAAAAATGTAAGTATGGGGTGTATTCTTTGAAGACAACAGGGTAAATTGGCATTACTCGCACCATGAGTAAAAACAAAGAGCCCTTGCACAGATTTAATAAATGCCTTTTTGTGGGGTCTGAGAAGCCTATTAATAATACAGAAAAAGTTGTAAAAATCTAAATCCGAGATACAGACAAATAAATATTCAAGGGGATTATTATGTTTATGTTGAGCAAATTAAATCCCTAGATTAGGGCTGCATGATATTGTTTTATCATCACAGCGATGTGTGCATGCACAATGGTCACATCAGGACCTGCGATGTCAAGTAAGGCAAATTAACTCAACTTTTTTGTTGCTTGATAAAAAAGGAAAACTCCCATGGTTTTTATTTTCCATAACTAATCTACAAGAGGAGTCCGTCTGATATAACATAATTTACCCCGATTTAAGGGCTCTTGGTGGGGTTGGGTATCAAGAACCGGTTCCAAGTTGGTACTGTTTCCAAATTTCCAAGAGCTGCAGATTCAATAAGACACGTGCATTTCGATTATGCTCATCGGTTCCTAACTTTTGCATATTTCAGTCGTGCTCTCGACTCGCTCACTTTATGTTGTCATGGTAGCAGATGGACAATTGCTCTAATAATCCATCCAATTTTTCGAAGCGCCACATTCCCCCATGTTTGTTTACATCGCTCTTCGTACAGATAACTGAAAGCACCATGGCGTAATATATTGCCATAAAGCAGTTCTGCTGCTGATTTGCGACATAGCGATAGAAACTGTATCTGGGACATCCTGGACGATGGCGGACCGCAGAAAACGCTCAAAACTTTGGCTTGGCTTCACTTTTTTTTTTTTAAACAATATTTCTCCATTGTAAACTGAAATAGTTTTGGGGTTGTTATCGTTTTTGTTGATCATTCCTTTTAAGAAAACATAATGCTTATTTGAATAAATGAAGGGAAAAGAAACCTTCCCGTTACAGTTGACAGTTTACTGATTATAGCCTAAATGTGGCAACAAAAATATTATTTTGATTTTCTATGTAGATGTATTCCCCTACAAAATCACCCCAATCATTCAAGAGTAATATTTTTTTTCAAAATAGCTATTGAAGTCATCTGGTGAAAATTCCTGTATTTTTTCATATCGCAATATATATTGCAATGTCAGTTTTCCCACCCTGTATATCGTGCAGCCCTTCCTTTCATATTTGAGCATAAAATACATTCGAGCTGTGTTTTCCCCCTGGGCCACTGGGTTATATCTTGTGCATATTTCATCTTTGAGTGGCGAACACCTGCAGAGACTAACTTATCTGGGAGGATAGCGGCCAAATAATGTCATAAACCAGACTTTTCTTAAGTAGAACTCAAATACACTACTCACAAAAAGTTTGGGATATTTGGCTTTTGGGTAAAATTTATGGAAAATGTAAAAGGTTCAGGCTACAGTGATATTATATCATGAAAGTAGGGCATTTAAGTAGAAGCATGCAATGGTGATTTCCTCATCTCAAACTATTTATTGAAACAAAAGCCAACAGCAGTGGTGGGTTTACCACAACAAAAAATGTCAATGTCTCAATAACTTGTCATGTGCCCTTGAGCATCAATTACAGCTTGACAACGACGTCTCATGCTGTTCACAAGTCGACTTATTGTCTGCTGAGGCATGGCACCCCACTCTTCTTGAAGGGCGGCCCTCAGGTCATTGAGGTTCTGGGGTACAGAGCTACAAGCCTCTACACGGCGATTCAGCTGATCCCATAGGTTTTCTATGGGATTCAGGTCTGGAGAAAGTGCAGGCCACTCCATTTGAGGTACCCCAGTCTCCAGCAGCCGTTCCCTAAGGATGCGACCTCGATGAGCTGGAGCACTGTCGTCCATGAAGATGAAATGAGGCCTGTGTTGTTCATGCAGGGGCACAATGACTAGATTAATGATGTTATTCAGGTAGTATGGGCTTGTCACTGTACCATTCACAAAGTGAAGGGCAGTTCTGTATTGACTAGACACACCTGCCCACACTGTAACACCACCACCACCAAAGGCTTGTCTGGTGACAACAGTGGCTGATGCATAGCGCTCTCCTTGACGTCTCCAACATCGTTGGCGGCCATCAATTCTGCTCAGCGTGAATCGACTTTCATCAGAGAACAGCACTGAGGCCACTGGTCCCTCGTCCAGCCTAAATGCTCCCTGACCCATGCAAGACGATGATGCCTGTGCCTGGTGGTGTGGTCAGGTCCCCTTGCAGGTCGTCTAGCACGCAGACCACGCTGATGGAAACAGTTTTGAATGGTCTGACGTGACACTTGGGTGCCTCTCACCTCCCTTAAATGTGCCTGGAGTTGAGTGGCATTCATCATCCGGTTCCGCAGGGCACTGTTCACAATGAAGCGCTCATCGGTGTGAGATGTGGCCAAAGGACGTCCACTTCTATGCCTTTCTGTGACTTTTCCAGTCTCTGTATCTCTGTTGCAACCTGCTGATGACACTCTGTGGCACTCTAAGCTCAGTGGCCACTTCCCTCTGAGAACATCCTGTTTGAAGCCTCGCAATGGCGAGGTACTGTTGATCAATTGTTAGGTGTTGTCTTGGTCTCATGATGTCAAAATGTGAACAGCATGATGAAGAGGACTGTTTAAATACCAATTCTAATTGAACCAGGAAATGTATTGGTCGATTCATGGATCAAACACCTGTTGTGAATTTTGCCGTTCAGCTCCTTGTTGGAGAACAGCAAGTTGTGCAAAAAGTACTGAAACATTGAACAGTTGGACATGTGCATTCAAAAGTTTAGAGAAGGTGAAATTAAGTTCACCTGTAAAGGTTATAGTGCATTTTAGGTTCATCCTGAAATTTCACTCAAAAGTCGAATTTAAGACTTACGACCTTTTTAATAGTACTTCAATGAAATGTGATGCCAACTTCACAGGCATACTTGTAAAAGTATGAAGGATATAAGGGAAAATCCGTAGCATTTTATGCCCTAGGAAATAATGATTTACCAAGCACTTCAATCTAATAAAACATTTTATTAAATCTTATAACATAAAATGAACTGAAACTACCAGCCCCAACCTTGGTGATTCATAATTTGCACCACTAGGGGAGAGTAGAGCATCACAAAAAGTAATCTTGAATCAACAGTGCAACAACAACAATGAAACAGGCATAGTACATTAGGATCAGCAAGTGCAGCAATCAATTCTTGCAGTGTAGCTAGAGTGTCAGCGAGTGTCACTAAACACAAGGCCCTACAGTTTTCGGAGCTCTGCTCCCTTGGCCATGATCTGTTCATCCAGGTTCTCGAGCTCAGCCAACTTCTCCTTGTGGCTCCTTCGGAAAGCATTGGACTTTGCAATGAGCTCTGCCATCTTGTTGCCAACTTGCTTGCCCTCAGCCTTGTCGGCCAACTTGTCCACATCTCTGTCCAGACCGTCTGACATTTCCTGGATGGCTCTTCTACTCTTTAAGTTGCTCCAGGTGCTTCTCTGTGGCCCTTCTTTTCTGGCCACATGCCTCGGATCCCTTCTTTCTTCTCTCATTCTCAAGATGGATTCGGTATCTTGCACAAATTCTATGTGCAATGATGGGGTCCTCCTGGATGTTACAGATCTTCACTTCTTTGTTGAGAGAGAAGCCCCTCTCCACTGTAGCCTGGCCATGAGAGAGAAGCTTTTGGAGGAAAGCTCTGGGTGGGGCTCGCTGATGAAACCAAGGTACACGTCCAGCCTCTCCTCCATGGGCTTGAAGGACAGAACTGCTCATTCCTCACCTGCAGGGACAGGAATTGTGAAAACTGCTGGATGATCAGATCACCTATAGAAAGAGTACAGAATGAAAAAAGGATGAAAAAGTATATATATATATATATATATATATATATATATATATATATGCAACAGTACAGTGCCACAGTTTAGTATGTATATAGGATTTGGTGCCATAGTAACTGTACGGTTTTGCTATCTTTCTATTCACGAAATTAAATAAAAAGTTAAACTTCAATTGCAAAATCTCTTCCCACCTTGACCATCCATCTGGTATTGCGCGCGCACACACACACACACACACACACACACAGACATACAGACATACAGACTCCCTGGAGAAGATTGTTTACTCATAACAGAGAATACTCTTGTTGCTGAAAGGTAACCAAAGGTCACTCATGAATTTATTATTTTTTGGTTTCCAACAATCTCTTTACCAGAGTGAAAGATTGTGTTTATGATTCCATCGTGATTTCGGACCACGTCCTAGTCTCTCTTATTTATAATGACTCAAAACTGATGAAAGGGTCTCGGAGGTGGAGACTCCATCCAAATAACTAATTGATCTTCGTTTTTTTTATTTTTAATATTTTGGAGTATATATTGACACTTTCTATGACACAAATAAAGATGAGACTTCTGCTTCTATGAGATGGGAGGCATTTAAGGCTTATATCCGTGGACAGATTATCAGTTAGACTAGTTCCAAAACTAATAACATTAATTTAGAAATGAAAAATCTAGACAAGTCAATCAAACTATTGGAGAGGGAGGTAGACAAAAGCCCCTATACAAGAATTATTAACCCTCAGAGCCAAATATAATGCACTTTCTACCTCTAAGGATGAAAATAGCTAAATAAGATTAAAGTAATCATTTTATGAACAAGAGAAAACTGGAAAGTTGATGGCTTGGCAAAGAAGAATGTTGGATGCAGAAAGAGCCATTAGTGATTTCCAAATGGTGATATAACTGCTGATCCTTTATTAATAAATAACATTTTTGCAGCCTTCTATCAAGACTCTATATCAATCAGAATCTTCAGAGTTGTAAAGGATCAACTTCTTTTTCTAAAAGGAATTGAAAGAAAGAACCGCCCCCCCCCCCCCATCAGAAGACGATAAATCTCAGCTTGACCGTGCACTCGATGGTCGTGAAATTCTTGAAGCCATAACACACATGAAAGGAGGAAAATCTGCAGGTCCGGATGGATTTCCAACCAACATTTATAAATGATTCAAAGGCAAATTGGTAAGACTATTGATAGAAATGTACGAGAAGCCAACATGGCTGTATGCCTCCCTGTCTGCAAACTTGATAAGCCCCCCACTAAATGTGAGTGTTTAAAACCTATATCTCCTTCAAACTAAGCTGCTCAGACAATAGCTAAAATCCTGGCTTTAAGATTGGATTACTGCCTGTCTCTAATAGGTATAGATCAGAATGGATTTCTTAAAAAAAAAAAAAATCTTGATACTAAAAAGCATTTGACAATGTTTAATGGTCATATTTGTTTGAAGTACTCCCTTGTTTTGGTTTTGGTGTTGAGTTCAGCCAGTGGTTTAGAATCCTGTACTCTGGACCAGTGGCGGAGGTTGTGACCAATAATACTATTTCTTAACAGTTCAATCTGTATCGTGGAACACATCAGGGGTGTCCTCTGCCCCCCCTGCTATTTGTCTATCGCTAGAATCCTTCGCCATAGCTATTAGATATCGTTCCAATATTGGAGGAATTTGAATTGCTGATGGAGGGCACCGAAAACTTTTCAGTTTTATCTGGAACAATTGACGCCCAAGGCTCCGCCTCACTTTACCATATCTTCTATACAGTGGGGGCTTAAGAGAACTGAACCCATTATGGTAGTTTTGATCAGCCCAATTAAAAGCTGCCCCCATGCGGTTTTCGTCACAATTACATTTGCCCTGGGTAAAGATCGGAGCATTGACCACAAAAGGTCTAGATCTAGATGCATACTTACTGTATATTCAGATTCTCGTAAGAACTCAAAGAAAATCACTCTCAATCCGTTTTTTAGAAAAACTCTGTTGGTATGGCATGGGGCACAGAATGCTCGAGGCAAGCGATTCCCAACATATATGCCGTGCCCCACTGGTGGGCCGCCAAATCATGGGCAAAACACAGATGTTATTGAAAAAACAAATAAAAAAAATTTTAATTACAAAAACATTTTTAAATGTAAAATCAAATTATTTAATTAATTTCATTTTTTCTTTAAAACCTTCAAAAGTGCATCATCACTGATAGATAGGAACTTATGTTAGGGCTACTACGTCCAAGCTGGACCACGATCGACGTGAACCTGTACATTTTTGAACTTGCGGTGAAAATCAAAATGGATTGGACAAGCAGGACAGTCCGGCCTATCAAACAAGAAAAGAAAGGTTCGGAGAAACTATTGCACTTAATATTTATCACTGGGATTTTTTTGGACAGGCACAGAAGATGAATTGTTACCGCTGTTCCTGGTGTGTTCCAAGATTTTATCAAACGAAGCTCTGAAGCCATGAACACTGCACTGTCACCTCAAGACAAAACACCAACAGGACATGTTCAAGCCGCTCGAATTTTTCGATGATAAACTCAGGGCAAGGAGAAAGTCATTGAAACGTCATATCCTATGAGAACGCAAAGGCTGCGGAAGCGTCCCATCGGGTCACCCGACTCATAGCCAAACCTGGGAAGCCGCATACAATCGGGGGAGAATTAAATTCTTCCTGCCACAAAAGAGATAGTGGAGGTAATGTTGGGAGAGAAGGCGTGCAAGCCAATCAACCTCATCTCATTGTCTGATAACTCAGTCAGACGCAGGATTGACGAGATGGCAGAGAATGTGTCAGAACAGCTGATAACGAGCGTACGAGAGAGTCGTTTTTATGGAAAATGGATATGTGGTCCAGGCAGAGAATCTGTCGCATTTTTTGACAAAGGAAGAAATGCAGCTTCCCGTCACCGTGATCAATCATGTAAAAGAGCACCTGTGTGGTTTGAGGACCAAGCTGTGTGAATACTTCCCCATCCCAGATGTGCAGTGCAGCTGGATCAAAAACCGAGGCCTGAGCGTAAAAGAGAAGGACAATCTTGTGGATCTCTCCTGCGACAGTGCATTGAAACTGGCTTTCTCATGGAAGTAGCTGACAAACTTTTGGCTTCATGTTGCTTCTTAGTATCTCAGTACTGATTTGTCCAACAGAGCTGTGCGATTTTTGATGCCTTTCCAGACGACGTATGCCGGACTGTCTCTTCCTCACTCTGCCACCAGGGTCCCGAGCCCCTGGTGTTCCCGCCTGGCCGCACTCGTCTAGTGGATCCACCCCCCTGGTAGTCCGCCGTGCGCTGCGTCCCATCGCCCGGGTGGTGCCCCGCCTGCTCTGTGAGACTGGCTTTTCAGCGCTTGTGGCATTGAAGATGAAATGCAGTAATAAACTGAATGTTGATCCAGATCTTCGCCTGAGACTGTCGTCCCTTAAGCCAGATATCAAAAATTTGGTGTCTGCCATGCAACACTAGCCTTCTCATTAGGTGATTTAATATTAATGTCCTCCTGATATTGTTAGTTTTACATTACTTGAAAGTTCCATAGATATAAGGTTATTTTTAACCCACCTATTCTTTTGTTTTACCACTACTGCACTGTATGTATGAGAATGCATATGATTGTTAAAATATACGTCCTCTGAGAACACACTGTTTGGCTCCATATTACTTCTGGTCGGATGTGGGCCGCGAACACTTGAGATTTTTAAGTGGGCCACGAGTCTGAATAGATTGGGAACCGCTGCTCTAGTCAGAGTTTATTTATTAAACTCCCCCTTTTATAACAGTACCAGAACACTTCACAAACCAGCACCATCATAGTAAAGGCCAGATCTCTCTACCATACATTTTCATCTTATTCTTAAGAATCATCTGACTCTCAAAGAGCATCATGGAGTGAAGATTTGCAGGAGGATGTTCTTGATTATGAATGGAGCCAGATATGCACTAAGGCCCATAAAATCTAGACTTAAACCGATTCAATACAACTGGATAATGAGAACATACATTACCCCTGTGAAGATAAATACATTTAATTCAGACATCCCAGACACCTTTGTTAAATGTCAAACTCATAAAGGAACTCCCAAACTCTGCTTCTTGAGCCTTTACCCTGGAAATATCTCTCTGAAGACATGAAATTAGGATGGTGGATCTCTGCTTAATTCAAACAAAACGTCTGATTGCTATGTAGTGGAAAAATATATAATGCCCTCACATCAGCCACTTGCGTAAAGAACTATCATCCTGTCTTGCATTGGAAAAAAAAATAGTGTATAGTCTCAAACATAAGATCAACGAGTACTACACAATTTGGGGCCTCTTTCTACATCTTCTTGAAAGTGAAGATTTGCGACAAATTCTAGATCCATACTCTTCTAGGCTGTCATCCTATATAGACATTTGCTACTATAGTAGGTACATTTGTATTGAAAATATCTAACATTCTTATGCAATGCTCTACATATGTATGGTACACTTTGTGGTTAATGTTCTATAGTCTGCGCATTCATTGTAATTTATGTTTAAATGGAATGCACTGTATATTTTATCTCATTACCATAGCTGTCACTCTTGTAAATTGTATTTAATTGTCTTAAAAAATGTTGAGATTTTCAGGGGTGGGGGCAGTCACCTACAGTGTATGTCAACTTTTTCATTGCATCCTGACTTAATTATCAAAAATTACAATAAATAAATGCCTTAATAAAGAATACGTGTAAAAGTAAAAAGGTGTAAAAAGAGGGAAGTGAGGCGAGCGCCTGGTGCAAGTGGAAGCCAGAAAGACTATCTCAGATTGAAAGAAGTTCGTAATAAGAAGGGACATGGCCAACCCAGGGACTTATTTTCCAACAGCACACTTTGATTGATTGCACTCTTTACAAAACATTTCTGTTTAGTTTTATCTCATGCTTCTATTGAAAAGGCTTGCATAGCTGCACGCAGGTAAAAAAATTAAATAAAATAGACCTCTCGCGCAAAAATAGAGAAATGCCGTACATGCTCCACTAAGCCGACGTGGCCGGTGGCACTCCAACAGTGAATTTAATTGGTAGTGTGCACTTACAGCATGGCGCGCCGCACCAGTACGTTGCGCCAACACGTCCGGTGGACTTGTACTGTGATATCGCAATACCACAGTTCACCTGTGCGTATTGAACTGTAGGGGGCGTACCGAATGGTTCAATAACATACCAGGCACCGTTGCATCCCTAATATAAATAAGATAATAAAATATCTAATAATATGTACTTGTATTTTGTTTGTGAGTAGTATGCCTGAATGATTCCAGTGGCAGGACTTAATCATAAAAATAATGTAATTATAGATATGTACCTGCAGGCAGTAACACCTCCTTCCAATTGCTTGACTTGGAGAAGTTTTATGACTAGACACTTAATCTTGCCCTGGCACAAGTCTGGATCTGAATACATCATGGCTGGGTTCACACAAGTCATTTGTCTCACAGTCGGGTGATTCAAGGGGCACTTCAGCTGAAACTTCTTCACCATTCTGATGGACCCTCATGCATTCCTGTCTGAACTGGAGGACTGAAAGCTCTCCTATGCTGGGTCTACTCTGCTGCTGGAGCTCCTAAGGATGTTAATAGGGACTAGCTTCAGTAAATGCTCTCCTCTCCCTCTTTTCTGGCAATTTATCCAGTGACAAGACAGGCCAAGTAATTTCACACACACACACACACACACACACACACACACACACACACACACACACACACACACACACACACACACACACACACACACACACACACACACACACACACACACACACACACACACACACACACACACCAGCTTTATTATTGATTTATATGCTATATTATTAAATTGATTAAATCAATCAATCATTTTGAATGGCTAAGTAAATTAAATCAATTAGTCTAAGCAGAAGTGCTATGGGCTAGCTGTGAATGAAGGGAGATTAAAAATCATATTCACAGTGCAATTAAAATATTCACCTCACCTCGAGCAGCTCAGCCAGGTGACTTCCAATGAAAGGCAGCACGGGGCTCATCAGTTTGGTACTTGGTGAAGAAAGGTGTCATGAAGAAATGCAACTTGGCTGGGATGAAAAAGTCTTTTGTTGTTGCCGCAATGGTGTTGCCACATCCAAAACACCTCCTCACCCTAAAGTCCCAGGGTGAGGGAGTGTTTTGGATGTGGCAGCCTCAACATAGTCATGCTCAACCAGATGACAAGGGTCCTCTTCACCACTTTTGTGGCCACCGCTGTGTGGCCACAAAAGTGGTGAAGAGCACAGCGAAGACTTTGGATTTAGTGAGATAACAGAAATCCTTTCTTCTTGCTGGCATGTTGTAGAAATTGTGTAGAAATTGTGTGCAGAGCCCTGAGAAGTTCTCTATTTGCCAGTCAGTGAATCCAAACTTGAAAGCATTGTGTAGAGTATGGAGGCTGCAACTCCACCACTGCCAGCTGAGCACCCCCCAACTGCACTGCATGTTCCTGCTGCAGCATATAAAAAAGAAAAACGCCAATTGTACATTACATATACACATACAAGTACATTGTGATGACAGATTGTGATTTAGCAAATAAAAGTTATTATAAATGATACTTACTGTGAAATGTTTCCACCGCTGTTTCATGATCCATGGTCTGTGACCCGAAATATCTCGACTGGACAGTCACTGAACCAGCTGCAAAGATGAAGGTCTAGCTGTTTGGTCTTTGTTGTTTTGTTGAGGCTTTGGTCAAACATGACAAAGAAGGTGACCTCACTGACTTGGTCAGTCGAATATTTTTTTAATATAAGAATTCTGTTTAAATATAAAAAAGAAATCAACTATTTGAATGCTGAAATTGCCATTTGATTGTGTATTTTTTTTATATAAGATTATAAATGTTTTGGCTAATATTAGCGAATCAATTCACATGTGATGACCAATTAAGTTCAATAAAAATTCATCCAGTTTGTTGCACAGTGAACGCACATTAGAGAGAAATATTCCCTGTACTTGTGTGAAGTCTACTGTATGCCGGCAGAGACGCATGAGCTTGTTTCCCTTTCCTCCTTCAACCAGAATGTTCAGTAATTCCATAGATGTGGCGATGAAAGTGGGAAATAAACCTGACCATCACCAACAGAATGTCCTCTAGTGCAGAGGTTCCACCTCACACATAATATTTGACCGGAATCTCTCCCATTTGTCTGGGAATTTTTTTTCCAACGGAAACTCTGATTTATGCAGTATTTATTTAATCCTACGAAAGGACAAGAAAAAAAATTAAAGACCTTTGTTACCGAAACTCAATACTTTACAAACAAAATAATACTTAAGGCCTTATTTTGAGAATATCAAATTCAATGCTTTTTATTACTTCTAAGACCCACGATACATTCACTGGAGTAGGTGGGAGGAGGCTGAAAGGCATGTCTGTCAGCGGTCAATGGATACAGGACCCGCCAATTAGGACTGAGCATAGATATGGCAAGCACAGACACTAAATGACATCTTCTGACATGCATACTTGCCAACTTATAATACAATCAATACAATCGCTGATATTGAGGGGAATAAGGAGGGCCGGCGCTTAAAAGTTTTCTTCTTTGCCCTGTAATGTTTTCAATAAGATTTGCGTATGGCTCTCTGGCCACGACATTAGGTATCCTAGTAACAGTGGCAGTCTTCTGGATGTCTGTCTGTTGATTGGAATCATTGTGAAAAACCTTGACAAGAAGACTATTAAAAGACCACCTTCAACATTCTGCTGCAATACATTGATTCTGCAGTCAGCCGACTATATGTTGGAGAACATCATTTTTGCACTGAAAGTTCACATTTTAAAGCTGATTTATGGTTATCCATGTTGACACACCCACTCACTGTGATATCTTTATCACACTGACATCAATGTTTGTCAAATCCAATAGCCATTCCGCTAGGCTTAGGCAGATTTACAATTAAATCATCTCTCGGCGATCGACTCAGTCTATTGGCGATCGACTCCATCGATCACGATTGACATTGATGAGACGTTTTTATTTTTTTATCCGCCAGGAAAATCCTTGCATTGAAACAGCTTAAGTGCAGTTTACCATGTTCTGAAACTGGAGCAGAGAGGTAGAGGAGGAGGGAGAGGGAAAAAGAGGATGGGGGTCGAGGCCCCCTCTCCGCTCAGAGCTGTTGAGTAACCACTGCTGATCGGGTCTCGTACAGAAGGCGGGACTGTAGGCGTGTCTTTTCAGCTTGCCTGTATACCGTATATAATATATATATATACAGTGGCTTGATAAAGTATTTAGACCCCTTCACATTTTCCAAATTTTGTAATATTACAGCTAGGGCTGCCCCCTAAAAGTCGACAAGTCAAATTATCAGTCGGAAACCCATCTGTCGACGGAGATTATTCAAGTCAAGCAGTCGTTCGATCACTCCCTCGCTGCGCCCCCGTGCCCCGCCCACCCCTCAATCGGGTTCAAGTCCGGGCTCTAGCTGGGCCACTCAAGGAAATTCAGAGACTACAGAGTCCCGAAGCCACTCCTGCGTTGTCTTTGCTGCGTTCTCAGGGTCAGAGTTAGGGTTAGGGTTAATCCATAATGCTGATTGATTTGATTATTGGGCGCAAAAATTTCATGACCGGGCCAGCCCTGTTTGCCCAAGTAGTATATGTGCGCACATACAGTAATGGATATTTGTTGGCACTGAAGTAAGGTGAAGTCCATTTGCAGCAGTACACTCTAGGTAAGTGCCAGGCCTCTGTTATACAGGGTGAAAGAGAGAGATAGAGAGAGAAAGCTTGATGAATAGGGCTTTGATGGGTTACCGAGACCAAAAACAAAAAACCTGTAGAGAAAGATAAGTAGTGGACTGAGGAGATGGAAAACAGGAGGGAAGGCAGAGCTATAGAGAGCAGCAGATTAAGGTAGGTAAACTTCAGGCTCATATTTGTTAGGAACCTCTCTGTGAGCCAAGGTGCATTTGTCGGCGCTCCCAGTGAGGGCAGCAGCACCTCTCTCTGATAAGTCCATCTGCACCTTCAAACCAACTGCTCACTCTGTTTATTACTTGGTTACTGTGGGAAAAAACATAAACAAAAAATATATATATATTGGCCTCCTGCACAGTTAATAGGTTTCTTGGCTGACGGACAGCGAGGACCTGTTTGTTAATCTGTGCACTGAAGCCAATTTTACAATTTGAAATGTTACAATGCTGTTGTTTTGTTTCTCACAATTGAGCAAAAGCAATTCAGGAAAACAAATATACAAAACATTCCTTTAAAGAAATTGCAATTTGCAGTAGCAGAATGATGCCGTTTGTGCAGAAAAAGATTGTTTCATTCAGAGGTCCCAGTAAGATAGTCCTGATAGCTGAATACCAATGACCAGAATGGTGGGAGGGAAAACATAATTTAAAGGTAATTAACTCAAAAAGCCCAAAAAGCTTTTGACAGACCTATCAACCTATCAAAAATAAATCAGTAATTTCCACTTTACTTTGAGCATTCAAGTAACAAAGTGTTGAAAACATGGGAGATTTGAAAGGGAAGAGATTATAAAATTTAAACATAAAAAAAATAAAAATAAAAAAATAAAGTACAGACCCACTCAGTGGCTGCCATCACATCAGGCTTCAAGAGTCACCGGCCTACGATGATATGACTAAGCCCTCCATAAACGACTCCATACCTACGTACTTGAATTTGTGTTTGAAAGCCCCATTCGTGTCTGCCTAATAGACTCTGTCATGACAATAAGTCACGCGCTGTGCAAATCCCCGGAATAGACTACACGAAAAAGCAGCTGGATGCTGCTTTTTGGCTTTCTGTTCTTTGAAAGAAAAATAAATAAATAAATGTAAAATAAAAAAAGATTTACAGTAACTGTCATTCCAGTTAAGATCAGTTTAGTAGTGGCAGCATTGATTAAAACGCTACCAGAGATAAATATATACAGCCAATACATAAAAGCCTGCATGTTGCTAAAACGCTCATTGAGTACATTATAACTGTATCACGACATAATTAAATCAAATATAAACCTACTTAAAAGTTGGATGCACTGCATTTCACTTTGAAAGAATAAAGTCCCGATAATAAAAGCTGCCCACTTCGAGCTTTTAGTGTGCATTTAAAGAGGTTGAATCGCTTTTGTATGAAGGAATCTTAAACAATAAAATATTCAGTTGAGATTTATTACTGCAGATGATAATGAGTGTTGTTGCTCAAGGTTTGACAAAGTTAGCTAAACAGTTATTGCCTAAATACCGGTTGTAGGGAAGCTCAGCTTACTAAGCTCCAGACAGGCCCAAACAGAGAGGGTATCTGCATCCGTAATATCATACTAGCATACAATCTAGAACGCCAAAATTAGTGTTTCGTTTGTCCGAACCCATAGTATGCTCAAATTCTACGGAAAAAGTACCAGGATGACATACTCCATCTGGGGGAAATAATGAAGTACGCAAACACTGCACACTACGCTTGCAAGTGTATCCAACAATGCATTATGAGGGCAACATGCGTATTTCTATACAGTGTTGTCTCAACCGGCAGCATGTTGAAAGGAAGCGGCACAGCTATATGATGATGTAGTATGTCCGAGAGGACATTGTTCTTTTTAATCACACACTGAAGTACGCTGGACGTGAGAACATGTAGTATGCCATTTTGGATACAAGGAGTATTACTATAGATGTGACAGAGCACTCTTCAGGTCTTAAATGAAGAAATCTAAAAGGCAAAAGATGGTGGTACCAACAGCAGAACTATTGTTCTGAGAAGAACAATGCTTTTCTATAACAACATTGTCCTTTGTAATGATACCCAAAATTGTATAATTCAATGGTGTATCTAAATATGAGATGTTAATTTAATAAAAAATGACTCCTGATTTAAAAAAAAAAAAAAAAAAAAAAAAAAAAAAGTAGCAGTCTGGTCTCGTTAGTCACAAACTTATTGCACAGGAGCGATAACAAGTTGACACCAAAGTAAACCAACTTCTGTCAGTGTACCCCATCTACCAACCAGGCCGAGAGTTAAAGCTTCTTCATTTTGTAAGGATAATATGGTGGTGGTTGTAATGTGTGAGTAGGAGCAATATGGAACCCTCAGTGCCCACCAAGCCACCCCCGCCTCCTTCATATTAAATAATTCTAGGGGAAGTGGGAAAAGAGAGAGGGTGAGTGTAGTGAACTGAAGGTTGTATAAATTATACATGGCAGTGAGTGCTTAAAGGCAGACTGGGGTTGCACAGCACATGCTCTGCACTTGTACTCTCAGGGAGGATGTGATGTTTCTCATTTAGTGTTATTTCAGGTACTAGACTCATCAAATCTCACTCAAATCATTAACAAAACACATGTAAACACAAGATTATAATACATGGCAATTCAAATTGCTCCAGGTATGAAGAAACATTTTTGAAAAGTTTCCATGATTGACTTGTTTTGTGATACATCTGACAATGATTATCATTATTATTTTATATCATATGACAATGATTATTATAGTAATAATTATCATTAAATCTTTTGCAATCTTAAATTAAACTACCGGATCGCAATATTGGAAAACCCAGCATTAGAACCTCATGTACAAGCACCCAAGGGAAAAACATTTTCCAGGGTGAAATGTTTGGTTGACAGAGACTTGCATCAATATACATGAAACACGTTCCTAAAAATCAATCCAAGTGGTTTCTTCAAACTCCACCAGAAATATACAAAGACCCTACATAAGATATTCACAGCATGATCCATAAACACACAATCAATAAGGTCGATTTTCTCAGCATTGTCACTCTTTAACTGTAGCCTGTGTGCGTCAAAAATGTGTTCATCTTTACTGCTTTAAACTCTATTCAAGGCTGGCCAAAGCTGGTTCCGTAAGCCAGCAAGTTCAGAGAACTGAGGTTTGATTTAACAGGGTTCTACTGTATTCAACCACAAATTAATTCCCTGAAGAAAATTATCATCAAATTATTCTATACTGAGCAAAAGTATAAACGCAACACTTACCCATTTAAAATATTATATTTTATGTTAAAAATAAATAAATGTAAATCAGACAACTGAAATAGATACATTAGGCTCTTATATTGATAAGAGCCTAATGCAGTGGTTCTTAACCTTACTGGAGGTACTGAACCCTGCAAGCTTAATCAGTGTACTCACCGAACCCTTCGTAATTGTAAAAATAAATGATTTCTTTAAAACATAGGTATATATTTGATTAGTGCACATAATGAATCATGCATCAGTTGCACACAAAATCACTGTGTTCAAAGAACAAAACCAACAAAACATGAATTTCACACAAAAACATAACTCAATAAATATTTACTGCAAATCAATGTGACTTTTGCTGTTGCCTTTGAGATACAAGTTTAGAAATGCACGGCTTCACATTGGCAAGTGTCGCTCTCATATCATTTTTGCAACAAAGTCTGTTCCTTTTCTTACTTTTCATGTCTACCATCCTCGAAAAGGATTGAGATTACAAAGATACGTTCAAACAAGCGGTGAGAGTATCTCAAGAGCTTTCTTAGCAATGAGAGCGTCTGGTACGATTTGGTGAGACCAAAACGTTGAGATTGTTGTTGTTCTGAAGAGTTGCTGTTGAAGCTGTTTCTGCTGAAGTTCAATTATTTCGTCGAGGTATTCGTCGTTGACATCTGCGGTTGCAACACTAAACGTGAACGGCTGTCTCACCCATGCTGGATATGACTCTCTGGTGGGGAAGTATCCATCGAGAGACTTTGCGAGCTCATCTAAGTACATGGCAATTGCTTGCTTCAGCTCCCCAGGTACAGAAATGTCTCCAATTCCAGACACGTCTTCGATCTTGCTTACACAGTTGTCCAGCAGGGGAAAGTTTGCGAAGTAATTATTCTCTGTTCGTCGTTTCCATAAAGGTAGCTATTTTTTAAACGCCTTCAGGTTTTCTTCCGCTTCCATGATGACTCCACCACCCTGCATCTGTCGATTGAGAGCATCGAAAATATTGGCCATGTACGCCAAAATGAGAATGAACTCAGAATTTTCGAAGCAATCTGCGTGACAATGTTGGTACTCACGCAAATACAGGGCTAAATCCACACGCATGGCAAAAACACGTTTCAGCACCCTTCCCCGGGATACCCACCGAACGTTAGAATGGTACAGAAGTACCTCGAATTAAGAGCCCATTTCCTTACACAGCTCTTTGAAGATGCAGTGCTTCATAGCACTATTTCGCATGTAGTTCACACATTCAACTACAATTTTTAATACTTCTGCCAGTTTTGGAGGCAAGATTTTTGTTGCCAACGCATGACTGTGCAGAACACAGTGCGTAACAATGATGTGTGGTGCATCGGATTTCACCAGCGCTCCAAAACCAGAGTGTCGTCCCAGCATGGCTGGAGCTCCGTCCCAACAAACTACAGAAACCATATTCCACGAAACATCGTTGTCTCTGAAGAAGTCATCCACGAGTTTCTTCACATCGACTGCCTTGGTTGTTGTTGTAAGAGGCTTACAAAATGAAAAATCTTCCTTTTATCACGTCGTCTTTCATATAGTGCACGAATACAACAGGCTGGCTAAGATTGGAAACGTCGTCGGTCTCGTCGAGTTGGAGGCTGAATTTTGCTGGGCTTGAAATCAGATCTGCAACTACTTGAGCCAAGATGTCATCGCTCGTGTCGTCTATTCTGCTGCTGATAGTGTCATTCGAAAGAGGAATTTGGGATAACTTATCTTCAGCAGCTTTTCCGAGCATGATATTCGCCATCTTCAACGCAGCTGGTTTTACGAGTGTTTCACCAACGGTATGTGGTTTGCCCCGCTTTGCGATCAGGTACGCAACTTCGTACAATGCTGTGAGGATCGGTTTGTCGATGGGTACAAAGCCGAGAACAGGCAGAGTAGCCTTTTCATCGAATCTGGCTCTCTTCACCTTGAATTCAGCGAGCGTTGTGTTCTTGTATTTCCCATCTCCATGCAGATTTAGGAAGTGTTCCTTTAGTTTTGCTGGTGCTAGACTAGAATTGCTCAATTTGGCATTGCAAATCATGCATTGAGGACGCTGACTCCCATCACGTTCCTTTATACACGTGAATCCATGTTGTACGTATTCGTCCAACCACTTTCTTTTTTTGCTCGACATAGTTAGTATTAAGGGATTGAAAGACTAAAAGAAAATCACAAATGACGTACAATCACAACAGCCACAAGTCGACTACTGAGCGCACTAAGTTCCCTGCAGCACAGATATCAAAGCCAAGCAATGTGGCGTGATCAGCTGCAGCCAATGATGACCAAGCGGAGTGTGACGTCACGAATAATATGAGTGGGCTGAATTTATTTTGTGTTACACATTTTTAGGAAGCAACTAAATATTTGTAATCTAACACATCAAAGAAAAATTGCGTGTTGTCAAATTGCCGGCAGCCAACTTTTTGACGGGCCGACAAAAACGGCCCGACATTGCTCGTGTGAACCGGGCTATGCTGTGTGTGTCTTGACCCCTGCCGAACCCTTGAGAGTGACTCAACAAACCCCTGGGGTTCAATCGAACCCAGCTTAAGAACCACTGCCCTAATGTATCTATTTCAGTTGTCTATTTGAATTGCCCAAATCTCTACAACGGCGTGGGAGGAGGCGGCTTACTGTAGAAAAACGAACATTCATGACTCTGGTGACGGCTCTAGTGGACCTTGCTGCAGCGAGCATGCCAATGGCACACTCATGCAAAGCTTGAGGAATCTGTGGCATTGTGATGCAAAACATCAATTTCACATTTTCGAGTGGCCTTTTATTATCCCCCTCATAGGGAACATCTGTGCACTGATCATGCTGTTTAAATCAGTGCCCTGATATGCCACACCTGTCTAGTAGATGGATAATCAAGTCGTTCTATGTTAAGTCTATCAATCTATGTTAAGTATCGTATTTATTTCCTCTGGGCTGGTAGTTGGACTTGAAACACAATTTAAAAATGGGAAAAGCAATTGGATTGTCACCAATTGTCCAAATATATTTTTCCTACAAACTGCCAGGGTGGGGAATGACCAAGTATATGTATTTACAAACTGGATGTGAATAAGATTACTTTATTAATCCCTGTGGGTAGATTCAGGGAAAGGGGTGACTTTCAGAAACTGATACTAGACACAGCCATGCAGGGTGCCAATTTTAGTCATACTGAGCTCACGGATACTTCGACATGCTAATGATGCTTAATGATACTTGGCATGACAAACATATTTGTTGTCATATGCAATGTAGTTTTATACTTTATACTTACTAATTCCACCCAGTGGTAGTGAAATAAGATCATGATATGAAGACTTTAAGCTAAACTTGGCAACGACTGCCACCTTGTGGTAAGGCACCCAACACATCACAGTGGGCAAAGTGTTTTGAAAAGTGCAGAGTTGAATACATTTTACAAAATTAATGTCACTGCGTTGTGTAATTAAATTACAAAAATGGCAACTCATCCATTAGTTACAGACAAAAAGGGAAATTAACAAGTACTGTACGAATCCAACTTCCTTGGGTTACTAAGCTGCATTCAAAAATGACGTCTAAGAAAATGATAGATTTTCATATCAACCCTTGTAACCTAAATCTTTTACATTTTTTCCAGCTCAATAAAAGGGGCCGATGTTTTATTGAGTTTAGAAGCATTTTTTTTTCCAAATTGTCTGTGGGTATTGAATTGCATTTTGGACAATGACACGTCTAAATCAGGGAGCATCTACACATTCAAAAACACGGTTTTGTATCTAAAGCAGGTTGTCTATGAGCACAGCCGTTCCTACAGAACATGTCTCGGAATCCATGTCAATCTTCCATCGTCCAAGCCACCACCAAATGAAAAGCACCTGAATTCCCCCAACCGGTTGCATCTCCAAAATGCACCTCTTTAAACATGGGGGTTCGATGCATCTGAATTGACTGTCCGAGGTACAACATAGAACCCGGTTTCCAAGGCAAGAAAACAAATACAAAATGTATAATACAGAACTACTGCATGTGTCTCTGTAGAACTGGTGCTTGTAGTTTCACGTTCAATCGCACATGTTTTTTTTGGTTTACCTGTCATGGGGTCAAACAGCTGGTTGGCCTCCAGGTCTGTGAAGGTGGAGAAGCAGCAGGGGCAGCGGAAAGAGGCGCGGTTAGTGGAGTCTCGCTCATCTGTCTCGATGCGCCGTCGGATGTGATCTAGCTTGTACTTGACCACATTGACCAGCAGTCTAGGAAAAAAGAAGGGATAATCCAGTTTAAAAAAAGATCATTGCTAGAGCCACAAAAAGATAATGGAATTTACGACAAAAAGCAATTATGCACCAATTGGATGAAGGCGGTCTGTCTAATTCTCCATCGCCAAAGCTGAACCAGAACATCAAAAGTCTAATACAGTGTTTGAATAGGTTCAATCATTGCTTTGAATGGATATAGAGCCCAAAATGTCCCTATTCAACAGTTAACTGAATATAAACATGTATTCACAGTAAAGAATTTAATCGGAAAATAAATTCTGCCCCCAAACAACTGGAGCACAATCAACAACCTCAATAAAACACCCATAATGACGCCATAGGTACAGCGAAACGAATCACATCCCTTTTCCCTCTAATCATTAAAAGATTTAATAAAAATAAAATCAGGGTTCTAAACAGTCACTCCCATTGGACGCACATGAAAAAGACCACCCTCACACCTGTAGTTGATGAAATAGTAGTTGTGTCTCGTGGTCTTGCCGTCTGGCGCCGTCTCCACACGCATTCGGCATTTGACAAACTTGTCCCCTTTCAGGGTGTTCAGCACCGAGCGCAGCTGCTTGCGGTCGAACTTGAGCAGCTCCAGCATGTCCTCCTCGCGTACGCAGGGGTTGCGGATGAGGACGTCCAGGGCCAGGGCGTGGTCCACCCCGTAGAAGCCCCGGACGACCTGCTTGGCCAGCCGCTTGAGCGATGCTGGGACCTCCGTCAGCAGCTCCGGCTCAGTCATCTTCTACCGCGGAGCAGGTTGGATACTTGCAACTTGCAGGTTAGCCTTACCGCAGCGGGAAGAGCAGGAGCCTTTCAGAGGACGCTGTAATGGCTTGGTGTCACAGATGGCAACGACAGTAGATGGGGTAATTCGATTGGAGTGGCGTCACACCTGTAACACAGCAAACAAACACGGGCCACAGTTACAGCAATGTTGCAGTTTGCTGGAGAGCTTCATAAAGAAACTAATTCAACATTATGGCAACTTTAAGGACAGGTTTTTGATGTTGTGTTTGAAATTTTTTGCTTTATATTTTTTTCCGATTTGGGTAATGTTATTATGTTCTTTTGCTTTACTCTTCCCACTTTGGGTTTGCCCTTTTATCATGTCACTACCCCGCACTTATATGATGTATGTGTGTCAAATAAGCATCTTGAATCTCTTGAATTATTCCAACACTGCAAACAATTCAGTGACCAACTCGAACAAGGTAAGCCTTGCCAATTAGCAACGACATACCACGCGGATTAATTCCCTTGACCATCACCATCACAGACAACACCAGACATCAGATAACAGCAAGTATTTATCAGACAACACCAAGTATTTATTTTGCGCTACCCTGATACTGGAGTGCTAATGCTAGTCAACAAGCTATAAAGTTATCCTGGCAGAATCAATAAACGGCAGCTTTATTCGCCAGCTTGGCATCGCTGTTTTTCAGTATAGTTCTTTCCAACGAACGTGATTCAGTAACACTCACGTTGTTCGGATTAACTTCTCTCCGTCTCCTCGGCTGAGAGCTTCCCCGTTCGAAGCGAGGCACTCGGAAACGACATTGTCTCACCCGGCGTAAGCTAAAGAGTTTCTCACGCTCCAATTGGCTGCTCCGCCGCGCGTCACGGCTCGGCGACCAATCACGGGGAGCTTTTAATGTGTGGCGTTTGCATAAACCAATAAGGGTACAGTAAGGTCAGAATTACGTCAGAGGAAATTGAGTATTTTGGGGGGGGGGCCAATGAAATAAGGCAGTGGTATTTTGAAGGCGGGGAATAATATTGTTTTCTTCCGGGTGTGTGTGTGTGTGTGTGTGTGTGTGTGTGTGTGTGTGTGTGTGTGTGTGTGTGTGTGTGTGTGTGTGTGTGTGTGTGTGTGTGTGTGTGTGTGTGTGTGTGTGTGTGTGTGTGTGCGTACGTGTGTGTGTGTGTGTGTGTGTGTGTGTGTGTGTGTGTGCGTACGTGTGTGTGTGTGTGTGTGTGTGTGTGTGTGTGTGTGTGTGTGTGCGTACGTGTGTGTGTGTGTGTGTGTGTGTGTGTGTGTGTGTGTGTGTGTGTGTGTGTGTGTGCGTACGTGTGTGTGTGTGTATGTGTGTGTGTGTGTGTGTGTGTGCGTGCGTGTGTGTGTGTGTGTGTGTGTGTGTGTGTGTGTGTGTGTGTGTGTGTGTGTGTGGAAATACACTCCTATAATAAGTTATTCATGACGAGACTTCGTGTGTTATTTGTTGAACGCCTCATCGCATTGTTCACCGCTGTCCAGCAGATGGCGGTAATGCAGCGAACAGTTGGTTTCTCAGCCGCCGTTGAAACGGGAGACGGACGCCGCTTCCGGGACGCCGCTGACAGTCAACATGGCGTCGCTTGACAGAGTGAAAGTGTTGGTTTTGGGAGATTCTGGTCAGTAACGTTATGTCAATGAGAGTTTCTGTTTTTAAAGTGCCAACACCATATTTAATAATCATCCCATACTATTATTTAGCCGGCACTTTTCAAGAAACAGCCATTCAATATATTTGCGTTGTTTTTGTGCTCCTCTCTGATCTCATTGACGTTGGCGGCGTTCGCCATTTGGAATTCTGGGACTGTTATCTGTTGTCATTTTTATGGATTTTCACATTAACATGTGGCAAGGAGTCGACCTGGGGTGGTTAATGACCCCCGAATGTGTTCTATTGCAGGAGTGGGGAAGTCTTCATTGGTCCATCTTCTGTGTCAGAATCAGGTTTTAGGAAATCCGTCCTGGACAGTCGGCTGCTCCGTCGACGTCCGGGTAAGAGGCTTGACATGGCTTGTTAAGTTGATTTCTTGAGCCTGTATGAATTATGAGTATGAAGTGTACATGGTTTGTTATTTATATCGACTGCTGAGATTTCCTCTTATTAGGACCCATAAATAACCAATCCCAATCAGTGAGATTAAATTCTCAGAAACAGAACGCCGCCTTAATCAGTCAAGTGACTTTATCTCATTCCAGATTCATGACTATAAGGAGGGGACCCCGGAAGAGAAAACGTACTACACGGAGCTCTGGGATGTTGGCGGTTCTGTGGGAAGTGCAAGCAGCGTTAAGAGCACCAGGGCAGTCTTCTACAATTCTGTCAATGGTAGAGGACATGTTAACATACGTCACGTCGACATTTTTTGGAAAGACCAAGAATGTAATGTGTGGATCGCTGATTGCCCACTTCTGTATTGTACTCCACCAGGCATTATTTTAGTCCACGACTTGACGAACAAGAAATCCTCCCAGAATCTTTATCGCTGGTCACTGGAGGCCTTAAACAAAGACTCTTCACCAACAGGGGTCATCGTTTCAAACGGGTGGGTCACCGCAGTGTCTCTCTTTGAGGGCTAGGTTGGACAGTACCAATATTTAGATTGACAGAGGTTAACTCAAATCTAGCACGCCCTTCCCCCAGGGATTACGACCGAGAGCAGTTCGCTGAGAACCCGGTGCCGCTGCTGCTGATCGGCACTAAATTCGACCAGATCCCAGAGAACAAACGCAGCGATGTCCTCAACCGCACCGCCTTCCTGTCTGAGGACTTCAACGCAGAGGAGATCAATCTGGTACGTCAGCTGTGTCAACAGAATATTTAACATGGTCACTCACGAGACTTGCCGTATATGCCGATCAGCCACAACATTAAAATCAATGACAGTTGAAGTACTAGTTGAAGTGTTGGAAGCAGGAAAAATGGGCAAGTGTAAGGATGTGAGCAACTTTGACAAGGGCCAAATTGTGATGGCTAGACAACTGGGTCAGAGCATCTCCAAAAAGGCAGGTCTTGTGCGGTGTTCCCGGTATGAAGTTGTTAGTACCTACCAAAAATGGTCCAAGGAAAGGCAACCAGTGAACCAGCCACAGGGTCATGAGCACCCAAGGCTCAGTGAAGCGCGTGGGGAGAAGTCCAGCCCATCTTGTCCGATCCCACAGAAGAGCTACTGTAGCACAAATTTCTGAAAAAGTTAATGCTGCTATGATGGCAGGGAAATAGAAATTGAATTCAGCCTGGTTGGAAATAGACACTTAATTAATAACAGATAAATAAGAAATAATAGATAAACTAATATAAATAGTAGACAATGAGACTTAACATTCTATTATATTTGAATTAATAAAGGTCACATTGAAAATTGTGAGGGGAAAAAAAAAAAAGTCCTAGGAAATTGGAAAAAAGCACTTAAAAGTCCTTGAATTTATTTTTGTAACGCCAGAATGAATCTTTAAGTATTCATACTGTATATCCGAACTTTGTCCTGTATAAAGTTAGGGAGTAAATATTTTGATGGTGCCCATCTGCCAATCACCCAGAAGTAAAAAAATAAAAAATAAAAGTTAAAAAACCTACCCCAAAAAATGTGTGACATTGAACCAAGCACATTTCTCTGAACTTTCCTCTCCAACTGTTTGTGGCTAAGGTTGTGAATCTTGTCTCTCAGGACTGTACCAACCCCAGATACCTCGCTGCTGGCACGTCCAACGCTGTGAAGCTCAGCAGGTTCTTTGACAAGGTGAGAGTCTCTGTGCAGCTGTGCAACCTGCACATTTGTGCTGCCTCGACAGGAGATGCTCCTTTCAAAAGTAATTGAATATATGTACATAATGGAACTTCAAATAGAGGGATCTATTATTAAATGCATATAATAATAAAAAAAAAAATCTTAACTAAATAGTATGAGTGATGTTAAGTAACCAAGTGTCTTATGGCAGTGGTCAGTGTTTTAGGAAGAGCACCATCTGAAGAGGTTGTGTGAATTGCTTAATCTTATTGGCTCAAATTAGCACAAACCATCTTGCCATCTTTGGTATAGTTAATTACATTTGCTGTATTCGGAATACATAGTAGCATACTATCTACTATACTATTTACTGTATCTGAAACTATAGTATGTGAAAAGTACAAAAATGACATACTACATCCAGGGAAGAATGTTAGTACTGTATGCAAGCACTGCACTGCACTGAATTGCTTAGTCCACTGGAATGTTTTATTAGGGGGCGTGGCAATTGAGAATGCTAGTGAAGTGAGAACGGTGATGAGATGACATGTATACAGTGTGTATATTGTATGTAGTGTATTTAGTATATATAGTGCATATAGTACATATAGTATATACAGTGTATTTAGTATATAGTGTATATATATATATATATATATATATATATATATGGTCTATATAGTGTATATTGTGTACATAGTGTGTATATACTATTTATATTGTGTGTGTATATATAGAGTATATATCATGTATATAGTGTATATAGTATATAAAGGGTGATGCGTGATGAGCTTGACGCTAAGACACTGTGGTATAGTACGCAGTGTACAATACAGACTGGTCAGAGAGCTGGTCCTAAGTCCCAACGGTCGTTAAACAGGTAGGTCGTTAAGTGAGGAATACCTGTATATGTGTATGTGTGTGTGTGTGTGTGTGTGTGTATATGTATATATATATATTTTATTTTTTTCTTTCCACACTATTTGAAAGACCAAATGCCTAATTACCCTTAATGAACATTTAATAGGTCATAGAGAAGAGATACTTCACACGAGATCCGAGCCAGGTAAATCCCAATGCGTCCGCCGTTTTCTTTGAATGTTTATGATGAAATGACAGGAAAAAAATCTCACATTTTGAAGTGATCTCCATGACACAGAGTCAAAGCCCAACTTCTCTCCCTCTCACTTTCTCGCTCTCTCTCGGCAGATGACGGGTTTCACAGACAGAAAACGGTTTAACTTCAAAAGCCTGCACTACGACTGAGCTGTGGTGAACACCACCACTGAATCCTGTGGTGTTAAGAAAAAATAAAAGAAAATGCACTGCACACAAACACTTAAAAACAGTGTGTTAACAATTTGTTTTGGTCATAAGTATGTTGTCCTCATAGTTATAGTTTGAAGGAAAACTGAGTGCAGATTAAGAAATAAACAGTGATTTAGAGTAACGACACAAAATGCAAACAATTTGAATTTTCCTTTTTTTTATTCAATGTTTTTGCTATATTAGCAAACAGATGGAGGCTGTGTCCGACTGTGTACATATTAAAGACATGACACAAAAAACTGGTTTCAAAACACTTCTTTTTACTCTGACTGGTGGGTTTTGGTTTGCTCTACGTGACCGGCGTCCTCTCTTCACATCTGTTTCGCATCTCTCTGATTATTCTCAGCCCTCTTCTGCGGTCACTTGCGCAACACGTTCCTTCCCCTCCATCACACTTCGAATCCAAGGAGCGAAGAAGGCAATTTTCATGAAGACGTGCGGAAAGTTTGGATTGTCACAGTCGTTTGCTTTGTGATAAGAGGTTATGCCCTGAGGCTTGCCGTTGCAGATGAGAGGTCCACCAGAATCACCCTGGAAAAGGAAAGTGTAAATGGTAAAAAAAACGTACAGGTGGTCATGGTCATGACGTTATCTCATACAGAGGGTAATGTCGCATGGCTGTTCTTCACTCATAATGGCAGACATTTTTTTTCATCTGACTTAATGGAATTTTTGCTTAATTACCTGGCAAATCCCCGCCTTCTTTTTAGCGGAATGGGTGCATATCATGTGGTCTCCATAGAAGTATTCGGACCATATGTTCTTGCACTCAAAATTGAATTGCGTCAACACCGTGGCCTCCCTCAAAACGTTTGAACTGTTCATCTGCGGTGCCGTCATGCCCCAGCCCGCCACGATGCACTTGATGTTAGCCGCGATTTGGCCATTCTTCTTGGGAAGGCCGATGGTCTTGACAGACCTGTCCAGTACAGCGTTGGTCTCTAACTGCAGAGGGAGACCAGGGAAGCACTCAAGAAGTGATGCCGAGGTGTGTGTGTGTGTGTGTCTGTCTTTCTTTCTGCCTGCCTCTGCCTGCTACCAGGTTGAACAGTATGTCATTGTACAAATTTCTTGCTTTTCAAGCACCAACCAAATTCTTCAGCTGAAGAATGCAAGTGATAATCACACTTGACACACTTGTAGCAGGCACTATTTAAAGGATAAGTTCGCCATTTTTCACCCCACTCTGAAAAAAAAGTCACCTGTCTTTTGAGTATCGTTTTATGACGTGTTGAATAATAATCATATCTAATTTCTTATTTAAAAATACTTTTGCAATTGCAGTACAGCCAAAATGTAATGCTGGCCACAGTAGGTTGCAGTATGAAGCTGCACAACTTCCTGTTTCTAGCCTCATGTTAGCCCGAATGTGCCAGTTATGGCCAAAAGAGTTAGAAAATAAAATTTAAAAAAAACCCTGATATAATGCACCATTTGCTAACATTTTTCATGATGCATGACACAATTCTTACAATATTCTGAGCTCGTTTCGAAAAAGGAGATTAAACATTTTCTCATTGTTTAATGTTTGCCCCACTGGACTGAGTTAAGCACAGTAAGAAGCAGTGGTATTGTCCAGTGAGCTTTTGCTATGAACAGATATAAATGATGGGAACTAACATAACAAAAAAGAAAATAAAAAAACCCTGTGGTGAATGTGACAAACCTATCCTTGAAGCAATTTATGAAGAGTACAGGAACTATTCCCACAAACTTCATGTCACACAAATGCATTCAGAAAGGCAATACTAAGTAAATCATTTTGGATTGCATTATGAACTGGTTTGTTTACATCTTCTGAAAGGATGTTACCTTCAGAAGCATCACGTCATAATCATATTTATTGGTGTATTTGGGATGTGCATGGTAGTCAGCCACTGGGATCCTTTGCTGGCTCTTCTCCTCCTTATTGATGTGGTGTGCTCCAAGTACAACCATCAGCTTCCCACTGCTAACACAGCATGGTATGAAAAATGTCACTTACACTTTTTGTGAACGTTTGTTCTCGGAGTTGATTGTAAACACATAAACTGCACATACCCTCGGCAATGGGCTGAGGTCAGGACAAAGTCCTTCCGGATGAGTAACCCCCCACAAACATGTCTCCCATCAATCTGGAGTGACACCATGTATGGTCTGGAATGAGGCTTGGATTCCTTGCCTCCCACTATGGAACTCTCAGAAGCGCCTTCGACAAGGGCCAATACGATTTTAGTAGAACACGTAAGTACAAACGATGATCAATCAATCCCAAACCCTGAGGAAAATGCCTAATATCCCTATCGTCATTGGAATTTGGAAGCCGATCTGGAAAGCTTCCAAAAAATCAGCAGATGTTGGCAAATTCATACAAAGAGTCACTGCCCCCACTCCAAGAACTATCACACAGCACACAAAATGGAGTTTTGAAAGAAAAGGACGGTATTGAACTAAATATATAATGTATATATTTATATATATTTAAAAACTAGCTTTTAGTGTCCATCACTCAATTCTCGGAGATGTGTAATTGTAAAGAGCTGAGGGCTTACCAGAGACGGAGAGCAGCTGAAGGAGAAATAAGAGTTGGTAAAGTATCATGGTGGTAATTCAGGCGTTAAAATCTAAACGCTCTGACTCGCTGTGATCTTTCTTTTGTACCACTTCAACCCTAACATCACCTTGGAAACCGTTGGTGGTTAAAGTGGTTGGATTTCACACCTTTGCACAAGAGCATGTCTGTCTATTGTTGGATCATGTTTTTCAAATGACTTCACTAAAGTGTCTTGTACTTATTCATTTATAATAGTCAACCAGCAGTTTACTTAAATTGATGGATAGATAGATGGATGGATGGATAGATACTTTTTTCATCCCCGGAGGGAAATTGCAGTGTCACGGCAGCTCACATCGAAATAGGCAATATGAATAAAGCAATGGAATAAAATGATTTAAAAAATGGCGTCATAGTCATAGGATATATACTGTGTATATATACACACTACTCACAAAAAGTTAGGGATATTCGGCTTTTGGGTAAAATTTCAGGATAAACCTAAAATGCACCGGGAACCGCCGGGAACCTTTACAGGTGAACTTAATTTGACCTTCTCTAAACTTTTGAATGCACATGTCCAACTGTTGAATGTTTCAGTACTTAGGAGCTGAACGAAGGAGCTGAACGGCAAAATTCACAACAGGTGTTTGATCCATGAATCGACCAATACATTTCCTGGTTCAATTAGAATTGCTATTTAAACAGTCCTCTTCATCATGCTGTTCACATTTTGACATCATGAGACCAAGACGACACCTAACAACTGATCAACAGTACCTCGCCATTACGAGGCTTCAAACAGGATGTTCTCAGAGGGAAGTGACCACTGAGCTTAGAGTGTCACAGAGTGTCATCAGCAGGTTGCAACAGAGACACAGAGACTGGAAGAGTCACAGAAAGGCATAGAAGTGGACGTCCTTTGGCCACATCCCACACTGATGAGCGCTCCATTGTGAACAGTGCCCTGCGGAACCGGATGATGAATGCCACTCAACTCCAGGCACATGTAAGGGAGGTGAGAGGCACCCAAGTGTCACGTCAGACCATTCAAAACTGTTTCCATCAGCGTGGTCTGCGTGCTAGACGACCTGCAAGGGTACCTGACCACACCACCAGGCACAGGCATCATCGTCTTGCACGGGCCAGGGAGCATTTACGCTGGACGAGGGACCAGTGGCCTCAGTGCTGTTCTCTGATGAAAGTCGATTCACGTTGAGCAGAAATGATGGCCGCCAACGATGTTGGAGACGTCAAGGAGAGCGCTATGCATCAGCCACTGTTGTCAGCAGACGAGCCTTTGGTGGTGGTGGTGTTACAGTGTGGGCAGGTGTGTCTAGTCAATACAGAACTGCCCTTCACTTTGTGAATGGTACAGTGACAAGCCCATACTACCTGAATAACATCATTAATCCAGTCATTGTGCCCCTGCATGAACAACACAGGCATCATTTCATCTTCATGGACGACAATGCTCCAGCTCATGGAGGTGGCATCATTAGGGAACGGCTGCTGGAGACTGGGGTACCTCAAATGGAGTGGCCTGCACTTTCTCCAGACCTGAATCCCATAGAAAACCTATGGGATCAGCTGAATCGCCGTGTAGAGGCTTGTAACTCTGTCCCCCAGAACCTCAATGACCTGAGGGCCGCCCTTCAAGAACAGTGGGGTGCCAGGCCTCAGCAGACAATAAATCGACTTGTGAACAGCGTGAGACGTTGTTGTCAAGCTGTAATTGATGCTCAAGGGCACATGACAAGTTATTGAGACATTGACATTTTTTGTTGTGGTAAACCCACCACTGTTGTTGGCTTTTGTTTCAATAAATTGTTTGAGATGAGGAAATCACCATTGCATGCTTCTACTTAAATGCCCTACTTTCATGATATAATATCACTGTGGCCTGAACCTTTTACATTTTCCATAAATTTCACTCAAAAGCCAAATATAACTAACTAACTTAACTTTTTGTGAGTAGTAGTGAGTAGTGTATATACAGTAGTTAACTATTTTAACTATATTTAAGTTAAAACAGTTAACTGTACACAAAAAAGCCATTATAGAATGATCCTAATGATAAGCAACAAAAATAACCAAAAAAAATAACAATAGAATTGACCCCAAAAATAAACAGGAAAAGTTTGGGCATGCACAGTAATGAAATAATCCTAACAATGTTACCACAAAGATGAGCATAAGGATACAAAATGGGTAATGTACGATAAACGATAAACATTAAATATAAGCCTAAAATAATCGTAGACTGTAAACATACACCCCCGTATCAACAAATTCCTATTAAGGAAATTGTGCAATTTGTGTAAATGTTGTTTGTCTATTCATACCAGGGTGGAAACAAGAACATTACATTTACATTTACATTTAGTCATTTAGCAGACGCTTTTATCCAAAGCGACTTACAAGGGAGAATAACATTCAAGCTACATGTAACCAGTATATACTGTGTGTGTGTGTGTGTGTGTGTGTGTGTGTGTGTGTGTGTATATATATATATATATATATATATATATATATATATATATATATATATATATATATATATATATATATATATATACATGTACTGTATATATTAATTTATGGGTGATCAGCTATGCTGGTTGAATTATTGTTTCGCTCTTGCTAATGTAGTGCTTGATTAATTTCCATTGGTAATGTAGTACTTGATTTGTATTTTATATTATATTTATATTTAAATTAAGTCATCAAAATTGTGTATTGAGTATTGTTACAAATTTCACTATTTTACATACAACACAATATTTGCAATTCCATGAAAGCTCTTTGTGTATAAACTGTAAGTGCTACACTAAGTAAAAATGATATGAGTGCTGCACAATTTACAAAGAGGTTTCATTTCGTCAAGCATTTAAGGTTCGGTGGTTTGAGACATGCACGCTATTCCATCTTGGCACGATTGTACCATAATAAATTTAGCTGAAGTACGGAAATAAAATGCCCTTGACAACCAAACACAGAATTCATTGTGCCTCACACGATTTTTTTTTCTCGTTTAGTAAGATGCACTAAATACCTAAATAACAGAACAGCCTGAGAATTTCTTCATGGCAAAATGCCTCCCTGGGCAAAAAATGAAAAATAAGATAAAATGAAAAAGACAAAAACAATAATAAATATAGCCGCAAGCATCCATTAACGGGATTCAAGCCATTCAAGGCTGTTTAGATCTCATCCTGCAAGCTGTACAGGGATGTTCAGCAGGTTTAATCCTAAAGCGTACCAAAATATGAGATGATTGTTCAAAAGTGATCAGTACAACTGCCATGTACTGGATAAATATTAAAAGTGTCCACAGCAAATGTAAATTCCACCTATCATATAGGGAGATGCATGTTTTTGGTATTTGTATCGCCCACTACAGTTCAATTTTTATACACATAATACCCCTATTCAGTTTTTTGAGGACTGGACTAACGGTCAATGAATTATGGCAGATTTTTTGGGAGAGCCCATCCATTGTCAAGTTAAATGCTTAATAGAGACCATATTGCTTATCCAGTCGTAAATCTTTGATGGTGTTTTTGTGAAGCTAGGTCCTTTTATGTCCTGTATACCAAGTTTGGTGTCAATCTGTTGAAAGCCTCTGTGGAAAAAGCTGTTTAAAAAAAAAATTGAGTTAGATTTACAATCTCACGCGAAATTGCGCAAAGATTTCTGAAGAATGACCAAAATAATAATAGAGAATTTTACAAGCCCCTATGGGCTTGAATTGCTAACAAAATATAAAGAAAAAAAATGCCTTATATTAAACTGCCATGGGTACATTCATACAATTACAGATATAATATTATATCGAAAAATGCGTGCGATGTGTCAACTTGTTGAGTGCACAGCATTGGCCCCAATAAGTTCTGGTGTATAAGGTCAGAATTATTGTATCGTGGTGCCTCTAAACAGCAGATAAGGCCTTGCAGCCACCCACGAGTCCTGCAGCCGTATAGAGACCCCATGATCTCAGGAACGCTCTGAGCACAATGTGCCACAGAAGAAACCCCTAACCCACATAGAAGCCGGGAACCCGCAGAGCAACACCCACGCACTTCCCGAGGTGTAAAAGCCAGCCCCCTGCGCAGGCATAGACGCACCCGCAAGTCTTGAACCCGGAGCCGGGCCCCCCCTTTATTACTGCAACATTAAGCTGCTAAACTACGTAATACATGAACATTTCCCTTATGTAAATGAACACTCAATACAAAACACAAATATTTGTCATTTAAAAAAGAAATAGACAGCAGCGCAGTGTTGTTGGTCAAACTATCTTTTACTTACTGTTGGAAGCAAGTTAAAACATTAGATAAGTGTATTATAGCAACGTAACATAACCTTTCTGAGATTTGACACTCCAGCAGACTCTCTCTCACACACACGCACATACCATACCGAGAGCGTGCACTTTTTTTTTTGTTCATTTGTTTTGTTTTCACAGTACAAACTATTGGAGAATCAAATTTCACGAGACTATTATCCTTCCGTCTGAGTATTCATAGGCGCATGATTTATTGGTTTGGTTTGAACATTGGGGGGGACGCATCACCCAGGAAATTTTGACTGTCAAACACATTGAATTTGAGCCTTTTCTGCATCAATTTATTGTGGGAATAGTGGAGACCCACCAAGTGGCAATTAAAAATTAAAAAAACGTTTTAAACTTTGATCAAATCTTTTAGAGAATGAGACCTGCCTGCATGCGCATGGCGCCAGAGATGAGGAGGAGACCCTGTGCCGCTGCTGACTGAGATCACAACTGTGTTTGTGTGTGTGTGTGTGTGTGTGTGTGTGTGTGTGTGTGTGTGTGTGTGTGTGTGTGTGTGTGTGTGTGTGTGTGTGTGTGTGTGTGTGTGTGTGTGTGTGTGTGTGTGTGTGCGTGCTTGTGTGCGTGCGTGTGTGTGTGTACGCACAGCAGAGCACCGGGGCACGGGGACGCACAGCGAAGCAATTCTCACCCCGATCGCTCCCTCTCCAGGTGTTAAGGCGCAATGCACAATTTGCCCCCCGGTCTCCCTCTCCCTCTGCATTTTTCCATCGTGCAGCATACATGCACACAAACACACACACACACAAACAGCCAAAGAGAACACTACACCAAGCAAACTACTCTTTCTTCGTCTTGGCAGTCAACTTCGTGTAGCACTTGCGGGTGCAGAACAAGCAGCATTTCAGGGTCAGCAACAGGACGGCCAGGAGGACGACCAGCAGCAAGCCGATGACGTCCAAGCTGTGGTACTGTATCCAGTTCAAGTCGTGGGCCGCCACCCGTAGGTGCTTGGCCCCCTTGTGTCTCATGACAAACTCCGTCCAGAAGACCGCCAGCTCCATGGGCTCGATGGGTCGGTCGCGGTGCAGCGCCGACAGCTTGGTCATCTTCTCCTTGTAGCTAGGGGTGGAGAGCGCCGTCATAAAGAGACATTTTTAACCAACAGGTGGAGCACTAGTCCACAGGATAATGACTAACTGAATCACAACACAAACCAACCGAGTCCCTTGTAAAAGGGAGTCCAATGTTGATTCTGCTTTTAGCGCTTGTATTAAGAGTGGAACTGCTTCAGTCGGCTGCCGCTGTTTCACAGCGGGAGCCGACATGCCACTTCAACAGAAAATGGTGAACGTCTCAAGATTAAAGAAGTGGGTCAGGCTTTGTCAGCACAGGGTTTACTGTGTACTCTGTACTGTAGTGTAATAGTGTTGGCCAAAAGTCATGTTGTGCTGCCACGTGTGTTAATTACACTTTGCATTGTAGTTTTCTAAACAGTTTGGAAGAATTCAAAGGAATTCAACCAAATCTCTTCATTATCTGCGAGAGCTGGAATTTATCTAATCCCTGCAATATACTTTTAGTATATTCCAATTTAGTATAGTATAATAGTATAATCCAATTTGTCCCAGCAAATGGGAGTTTAACTGTAGCAACATCAGACAAATGTACTGCCTGACTACTAGCTGCTGATGTAAGGTGACCAGAAGACCCCCTTTTTTTCCAGGACCGTTCTGGTTTCGAGCTGGGTGTCCCGAGTCCCGACAGATATCTGTAAAACACTGAAATGTCCCGGTTTTCAACATTTACTACCAAATGGTCTCGCTTTTCACCACAATTAAAAAATTATTATAATATTATTCTTATTTTCAGCACTTACATATACAGTATATGTATACATATGTACAGGCAAGCGAAAAGGGTACGAAGCAGCTACACTCCGTGCATGAAGAGCCCACCGGAGAAGTGGGCGAGCAAGTCGGTGTGTTGATGAACATGCCCGCTTGCTTGCTGTGAATTGTTTGCTTTCAGGGGTGTGTGTGTGTATGTGTGTGTGTGTGTGTGTGCGTGTGTGTGTGTGTGTGTGTGTGTGTGTGTGTGCGTGTGTGTGTGTGCCAGCAGAGTGCTGAACGTGCGGGACACTTGAGGGTCCTGGTTTGGGGGTCAACATGTGGTGCTGTGGTGGTCACCCTAAGTTATGCTATCTATCTGCACTGATTGGCAACTGTCATAGGAACGCCAACAAAGCAATCACATTATTTTCTTGCCAACTTGCAATTTTTATTGCAATGATTACCTAAAAAGGTTGCAAATGAATTGCAAAAAGAATTGAGCAACTGAAATGTTTCTGCAAATTCAAAACACGAGCGATCTCTGTGGGGACAGTCTAAAGGTAGATCCATCCCTTCAAATTAAATTGGTAATGTTTTAAGTCATTTAATAAATGGCAAACAAAGCAATCTCAGCAGCATTTTGCTTTCACCCTCTGAACGCTCTTTGGATTTTGTTTTCGTTGAGTTGGTGTCAACCGATTCAGTTTTGTCCTAAGCTTTAATTCTCCATGTATAGCAGGGGTGTTCCACTGACAACGGAGGCCTTGGTATAACAGGTCGCTTCTCTTTACCTTTTGTCATTGATGACCTTGTTGAGGGCCAAAAGGAGTTTCTCCGTGGTAATGTCAAAGACATTGAGCCCTTCGGCCACGCCGCGGACCACCATGCGATGCACATTGTCCGGCTGGTCACCGAAAAGAGGCATCATCAGCATGGGAACGCCGTGGCAGATACTCTCGTAGATGCCGTGTGTGCCTCCATGAGTGATGAAGGCCTTAGCCTTTCGATGACCTGGGAAAAAAAAAAAGAGAAACTTTAATCCAAATCAAGGTAAAAGCAACGAGGTAATTTCCCTAATTTGTTTGTTTATTCACAAGGCAGATACATTAGGCACCTTGGGATCATCTAATGCAATAGCTGACCAATGTTTTTCAATTCACAGATTTTATTTGTCTGGCTCAGCTTTAAGTCAAGAGTTTGTTGCACACCTCAATTCTAATTAGGCAGCATCCGTCAAATAAAAGCGTAATGAGGAGATATCAGAAAATAACTGGAAAAGTATTCATGTAAAACTTCAGTTAAAGTAGACGCACCTAGGAGGTCGTTTTGAGGTAGCCACTTCATTACTTTCACATTCTGGGGTACATCGGCAGGTAAAACCCCGCTGTACCTCCACACAACCTGAAATACCGAGAACCACTGTTACGATGGGCAAACTTTGAAAACAAAAAGGGGGGGAAAGAGAGCTGGGCAGGAGCTCAGCCCAGCAAGCAGCGGGGACAAAGTTCGGTGGGCACGGCGGATTAGAGTATAAGCCTAAATGCTTACACACTAAATGAGTGTTAAATTAGCCCCTGCATCAACATTTGAAATGGCGACCTGGGTTGTATTCCGGCGATAACCCACGACGGTGTCGCTTACGTAAGCGGCAGCTGGTGGTCAGAGCTCAGTGGGTTCTCCAAACGCTGCTTGGAGCTAAGGCAGCCTGACTCACTGGAGTCTGGATCAGACGGAGGTGCGCGCTCTCGATATTTAAAGGCTCAACCAATTAGAAGGAAGCAGTTCAATACAGGAACAATACAGAACGTCACGTTTCCTTCACATGACCATAGAAAGAATTACTGATGGAGCGATATTTAAACATTTAAACACATGATTAGGAATAAGGGTGATCCTGAAGATATGAATAAAGACAGAAAAGCATCCTGGCGAATGCATGAACATGTCATTTCTAATCTCACTGAAACTGATCTAAAGTAAATGATCTGCACGTTCCATTTATACGAAATTGCGTTCACTTAAAATACGTTAAAAAAAATAGGAAGCCTACACCACCTTACAATTTCAAACTTGTTCTTTCCATGTGTTCCGTAAAAGAAAAAGAACCTACCTGCAGCTGAATGAAACACTTGTTTGATGTGCCTCGCACTTTGGTGGTCCGGGAATATCATGAATACATCTCCAACACAGTAAAAACTGCCGATGTGCTCGTCTAGCTCCAAGGCACATGGTACCGTTGTAACCAAGCCAGGATTTGGGGAACCCTCTTAATTAGCCTCACTTACAGCCTAAGCCACCTTGAGGGAATGCACCCCAGGTCCTACAATTTAGGGGTGAATTCATATCATAAATGCAAACAGGAGACAGCTCGTTCATTTCTTCACTATTACCCTTTGAGGAATTTGTCTGAAGGCATCGAAGAACTGTTTGGCCTTCTCTTCGGGCATCTTGTCCACCATAGAGCCCAGCGTAAAGATAACAAAGCCGGCGTCCCCGGAGCCATCTACGAACGCCTCCACGTCCTGGGGGGAAGATGAAGAAGGAACATTTAAGCATTACATCTAAACTGTGATGTTTACGATGTATGGTACAGATATACAGTTCAGGTGCTCCTCACATAACCACCCAGTTCCGTTCCTAGGACCAGGTCGTTAAGCGAATTGGTTGATAAGCGAGGACCCGTGTTATTTCACGGTAAGGGGGCATGGGAACGAGGCTGAGACTGAGAACGGTGATGAGATGAGATATATATAGTGTATATTGTATACATAGTGTATATTGTATATATAGTGTGTATATAGTGTTATTTCACGTTAAGGGGGCGTGGCCATTGAGAACACTAGTGAAGTGAATACTGACAGACTGCAGGAACGACCGACTGAGAAGGGTGGTGAGATGAGATGTATACAGTGTATATAGTGTATATAGTGTACATAGTGTATAAAGTATATATAGTATATATAGTATATATAGTGTTTATAGTGTATATAGTATATATAGTATATATAATGTATATAGTATACACTGTATAGTGTTTATGGTGTATATAGTATATATAGTGTATATAGTGTATATAGTATATATAATATATATATAGTGTATCTAGTATATATAGTGTATATAGTGTAAATAGTATATATAGTATAGATAGTGTATATAGTATATGTAGTATATATAGTGTACATAGTGTTTATAGTTTATAAAGTGAATATAGTGTAGTGTATATAGTATTTATAGTGTATATAGTATATACAGTGTATATAGAGTATATAGTTTTTAAGGGATGATGCGTGATGAGATGCTTGGCGCTGTGACACCGTGGTATTGTACACAGTGTACAATTCAGACTGGTCAGAGAGCTGGTCCTAAGTCCAATAGGCGGTTAAACAGGTAGGTCATCAAGTGAGGAATACCTGTATACAGTGGTACCTCGACTTACGACTGTAATTCGTTCTATAAGAACGGTCGTATGTTAAAACAGTCGTATGTCGAAGCTGACTGACTGCTGACTGGCTGCCGACGCGCCAACTGCAAATTTCCACGCTCTTATCTTGGAGTAGTCGGTCACAAGTTGATACAAATTTTCGCGACTATCGCTACTCGTATCTTGGATTAGTCGTAAGTAGATGCAGTCTAAGTCGAGGTACCACTGTAGTAAATATCTAAGAAATGCCATCTAATGAGCCATCCACAAACTCCTGCACAAATATTTTGCCTCAGTTACAACTGTGATGTTTTTGATTTATGTATATATATTGTGCAACCTTTTGGGTCTAATATTGTCACAACAGCACAAAACAGCCATATCTACCATATAGGCCAAATGTTATGAGGCCTAAATCAACAGACCTTCAAATTCTACAAGAGGGCCCCTCAGTTCCTCTCTTGAATTGTTGTGGCCAGAGTCCAGGATACAGCTTTCCCGAGCTCAAATTTCACTCCCTGCATTGAATAGTTCCAAAGGACCAGAGCCGTGGAAGCACAATCCCCATTCATTATGTTTTAAGAATGCAAAGAGCCAGCTCCCTGTTTTCGACAAACAGCTGCAGCCGAGCACATACTTTGCCATTTCCTCTTGCATGAAAAAGTTCTCATATGAGATTGTTTACTCCATACTCAACTTTTTAGATGTAATTTCTGCTCATCGAGGACTCCTGTCTTTGCTAAATACAGGACATATTACACTCCCATATACATGTTTTTTTTTGTCACCTCCGCAGAAAGCTGATTACCAAATAAGAAGGATGGATAGATAGACAGATAGATAGATAGATAGATAGATAGATAGATAGATAGATAGATAGATAGATAGATAGATAGATAGATAGATAGATTAGTTATAATAAATAGTCATGGATAAAATACAATAAACATTGACAGTTATTGCACACAAAAAAGGCCCATGTTTGTAATGTATGCCCTGAAGAATTACATAATATGTTTCCCAACATTCACAGTAGTAACCTTTAGAATATAAGTCAGTCCTGCATCTGTGAATTATCCAAAGTGGGTCTGAAAACAGTGTTTGTTGACATGAGAAAATACTTAACAGCTCCAACACTCACCTTTGGCAGAGGGGCTCTTTTTTCACAATTGATGCCTCCTATGAGGACCATATTGGGCATAAGAGGTCTTGGCCACTCAAATGTGAAGTCATATCTGAAAAGCCAGATGGCACCTTGACCCACAAGCTCCTTATAAGTTATAGCTTTTTCAAAATACCGGCTGATCAGCTCATCGAAATGAGCATAGATTATGCGGCACATGACGGACTCCAGCATGTACATGAGCATGTTCTTGACCCTCCCCGGGAAGTTCATGCGGTCCGTGTTGCTGGAGTAGAAGCGTGGGACGTAGGAGGGAGGCATGGGGGACTGTGTGGCCACCTCATCCAGGCCAAGGGGGATTCCACGCAGGAAGTAGACCGCTGGGATGGAGAATATGTCAGCGAGGATAGAGCCGCAGGGCAGGAAGGGATCTGTCAGCACCATTTCAAATCTCTCCCCCTTTAGTCGACTCATTAGAGGTTGGTTGTACAGCAGACTCTCGCAGCCCCTAACCTGAAACGTGGTGAAGCTTAACAGACGCTGCATGTTGACAAATATATCTACGATCCCTGGTGTCTTGACAAACACGCCCTCCTTGAGCGTGTCGAAGATCGCGTCCATCTCCTCCTTGGTGTAGGGCACCTGGAAGCTCTCCGTCCTGTAGCCTGCCGAGCCCTGGATCAGCAGGCTGGTCTCCGGCACCAGAACCACCATCTCATGGCCCCTGGCGCTCAGCTCCTTCACCAAAATACTCATGCTGAGCCAGTGGCTCCCATCCACTGGCATAACCAATACTTTTCCCCCTAGAGCCGGCCCCAGTGTGGTGCAGCACAACCACACTAACAGCCCCAGCTCAGAAGCCCAAACCCCCACAACCATGCTTCCTCTCTGCACAATGATCCCTGCTGTTGTGAAAGAGAGAGGCTACTTCCCTGAGATCTGGTGGTGGGTGTTCTTGAGAGGGGGTTGGACTTTTAGAGACCTGGGCTCATGGGTGTGTGTGTGTGCCTGTGTGTGTGTGTGTGTGTGTGTGTGTGTGTGTGTGTGTGTGTGTGTGTGTGTGTGTGTGTGTGTGTGTGTGTGTGTGTGTGTGTGTGTGTGTGTGTGTGTGTGTGTGTGTGTGCCTGTGTGTGTGTGTGTGCCTGTGTGTGTGTGTGTGTGTGTGTGTGTGTGTGCATGCGTGCCCGTGTGTGCGTGCCTGTCTATCTGTGCGGGCTGTTATATAACCCCGGGAATTTGGGGAGGATCTTATAGTTAGTGTAAAACAGCTCAAACATCCCTTTGACAGTAACTGCACACATAATGTTTGTAATGTATACCCTGTTAAGATCTTGAGAAAGGCAAATACATTCACACCGACTGGAACGCATTTCTCCCACGCCAAAGTTTTCTAATCATTAGCCAACTTGAACCTGATCCAACTTTGTTTCGAAAGGCATAGCATCGTATATTTTCATGTGTCACGCAATGCGGCGTCCGCCGTGACACCTGTGAACCGCGGCTCTCACGGGACGAGGTCAGGTTACCTCATGTTCCGTGCGAAACCAGGCACATTAACTCCGGCTCCTCCCTCTCTTGTCCCGCTACAGAGCCTGCAACGCACGCAAAGAGGTGGGCCTTTGCGTTTCCTATGCCCTCATGCCCGCAGTCGCATTCTTTATCTCTGTTTTCTCTCTTTCACTCACACACAACTGCAAAACTCACACACACACACACACACACACACACACGCGCACAGCCACACACGCAAACACAAACACACACACACACACAGTCTCTACCTCACACACAGTATCTATCCTGTTGGCGGAAGGCCAGTGTTGTTTGAAGCCAGCTAAAATGGGAGAGAAAACAAACACGCACACCACCACTCCCAGGGAGGGTGATAACATCGAACATATTAGATATGGCACAGAATTTCACCCTTGGTTACAACTTGCAGCACCTTGGGCGTGTAAATCGTTTTAACCAGCAAAGGGTTCCATGATACATGCACTGATCACGCATAAAGTATGTTATCCATTTTCTTATTCCAGGTCTGGTCGCTAGATTCTCAAGGAGGGTGAGAATCATTTTGTGCAGGCATTGAATCTCCCATTGAAAAAAATTGTAAAATTGTAAAATTGGAGCTCCCAATTTTCTGAAAGTGGAGGAATTGAGCTCAAGGAATAGGATGATGATGGCAACGATGTCATCACTTGCTTTATAGATATGAGCATTTGTATTATGACGCAGCCTTGGCAGCAACACAGCACTGATTGTTTTAAAATCAGATGATGGCGTCTCATGTTTGTTTGCATTGCTGCACAGTGTAAACAACTCACCGTGGAATGTCAGGGGGTACTCCAGTCAGGAAACTAAAGCCACTCACTGGCTTTTGCTCAGATGTCAGAAAATAAGCTTCCTCACCTGACATAATCAACACAGAGACAAAGAGTGAAGGTTAAAGGTCACCTCCCGTATCTTTTGCTAATGTGTTGGACTACACTCCGTGCCGCAACACATCGATTCCACAGTCACCGTTGTACATTGTTGACCCATTTATTCACACTTGTTCCACCTCTTCGCAACTGAGAGACTTTTTGGCCCTTTAGTCATCCACCTACGTAGAGGAGTGCTCAACCTCAAGACTTTAGTTTTATGGGTCACCACGTTTCCCATTTCTTCTTCTTTATTGAAACTCCTCTATCTAGCAGCCCAGCGTTGTCAGATTCAGCCTCGTTTATCGTTGGTTGCCATGGTGCTGCTAGGACGTGTTGTTCGCTTCACCAACCTCACCCCCATTTTCTGTTTAACGAAGATTGAAGAGGGGAGGGAGGGTGATGTGATATTTATTTACATAAGCTCAAACTAAGAAGCAAACAAATCAGGAGCAAGCAATTACGCTGTTAGGAAAATAGTCAAGTAAAAGCCACCGTAAAGCAAACCCTGACCGTCAGATCTCATCACCACACCTCCGCTGAGCCACTGTGGTGACACCCTGAGCTCAGAGACCGTGGCCATCTGTTACCACAGCATCAGTGCGAGAGCAGTTGACGGTTTAAAGGCATATATCTGTCTTCACGAAAATGTTACATTCCCAATGATTACAACTAAGCTTTGGGATATAACTAATATTCCACACAGCTGTCTACAAACATCTGTCCCTGGGTAACTGGAAAGTCCCAACGCTGATTCATACCTTCATAGTGCTTATGAGTGTATAACCGGTGTTTTTCTCACATTTTGGTCAGCACATACGATCATTGTGGGGTGGCCTCGCGTCGGGGCTGAAAAAGGGAAGAGGTTTTGGCGAAACTCGTCAGCCCTGGGTTGATCTGTTATTACAGTGCGATACAACTAGGTGTCTAATAGTGATGAAAGGTTTGATTCCTTTTTTTTCAGATTGGGTTCTTTACGGGTGACTCAGCAAAAAGAGTCGTTCAAGTTGATTCATTTTGGTGGGCCAAATTCCACTTTAAATGAATAAATAATGGAAATTACCCCTTGAGCTGCGAGATCAAATTTGAAAGGGTGTTCTGATTCATTCAGTTCCTGGCGAAATACCAGCCTTTGAGCTTGATCACACCAGGAGCTGGTGAAGGTCTCACTCTTGCCCTGTATACATCACCAATCAGACCTTGAAAGAGTGTTAGTGAATAATTGCGTGCAGACACCGTAGGTTTTCAGGTTAACGTGTACAGGAAGGTGAAATACAATATGAAATATGCTTTGGCAGGAGTTTTGTTTGGTGTTTGGATGTCCCTGGCCGGCACGGAGGCTGGTGAGCGTTCCTCACCATTGTTTTCTGACGCCCTTTATGAAACTTGTGAGAAAAAAGTGAACAGTGTTTAGTTTGGGAAAGGAGACTTTCTTTTGGGAGCTGGTGTTATATGGTGGTGCAATGTTTTACTGGAGAGGAAAAAGTGTAAAACAGTAAAAACCAGACGGACACACAATGTTGTTCATTAACTACAAACTACAATGTTATAACTATTCTCATTCTACGCCATGTTTTCACCCGCCACGGCACTTTATTGGCTATAACTAAAATGGGGTAGTTATACTTTCATCTCTGACTTTGCTACTCTTGGTTTTGTTCACAGTTACAGAGTAAACATACATTATTTGATATTGATCTGGTTTGACCCCAAAATCTTGATTTGAAGTACGAGCAAATCAAAAGGGTCTTTGTGCTGATGCTTCTCAAGGCATTTTTTATGAATGCTAGATAGATAGACAGACAGATAGATAGATAGATAGATAGATAGATAGATAGATAGATGATAGATAGATAGATAGATAGATAGATAGATAGATAGATAGATAGATAGATAGATAGATAGATAGATAGATAGATAGATAGACAGACAGATAGATAGATAGATGATAGATAGATAGATAGATAGATAGATAGATAGATAGATAGATAGATAGATAGATAGATGATAGATAGATAGATAGATAGATAGATAGATAGATAGATAGATAGATAGATAGATAGACAGATAGATAGATAGATAGATAGATAGATAGATGATAGATAGATAGATAGACAGACAGATAGATAGATAGATAGATAGATAGATAGATAGATAGATAGATAGATAGATAGATAGATAGATAGATAGATAGATAGATAGATAGATAGATAGATAGATAGATAGATAGATAGATAGATAATGTAGATAGATAATGTAGATAGATAGATAGATAGATAGATAGATAGATAGATAGATAGGTAGATAGATAGATAGATAGATAGATAGATAGATAGATAGATAGATAGATAGATAGATAGATAGATAGATAGATAGATAGATAATGTAGATAATGTAGATAATGTAGATAGATAGATAATGTAGATAATGTAGATAATGTAGACAGATAGATAATGTAGATAGATAGATAATGTAGATAATGTAGATAGATAGATAATGTAGATAATGTAGATAGATAGATAATGTAGATAGATAGATAGATACTATAGATAGATAGATAAATAGTATTGGAATTGCAGAATAGTATATGAAGATAATAGTGTACTGCATACTGTAATCACTTAGTAAGTAAATAGTAATAATTTATACCCTATATACACATACCAATAATTAATCCTGGTCATAGAATCACATTTTATATATTCTATATATTTCACTATTTCTCTGTTGTATTTTTCGGCTATTTGTGTATATTTGGCTATTTTTTTTTTTTATGTTTATGTTTTTATTCAATTTAGTTTTTTATTATCATTTAATTTTTTTTTCAGACTGTTAAGGCTGCTAAGGCTAAGTTGCATTGCAGGTTGAGAAGTTGAACTCCACTTGCAGACAAACTCTGTCCTAGATGCAATGGCAGACAAATACTCTGTGTTGTATGCCCAGCATGCTGACAGCACAGGTCAAAAAAATAAAAAATACAAAATTAAAATTAAAAAACAATATATATATATACATACTGTATACAGTAAATACATATATACTGTATACAGTACATCCAACTACGTTAATAAACAAACAGACTCCAAATGTGAATAAAATGATAAGTAATAGGTTGAGCATTTGTGAAAGTCAATGTGATTTTTAAACGGGTTTTTGGTTCTATTTCTGAAATAAGCTCTGTGCTTAACACACGCTTAGGAGATTTTCACGTTTTGTTCTACGGCATAAAATACGTCGTTAAATACCCCACTCGTGAATTTTGAAGAAGATTTCCAAAAAGGCGGTTGTTAACAAGTGGCTAAATGAGACGACAGAGGCTGTCGGGGACATTCATGGTCATCACGCCGAACACGGAAAGTATCTACTCACTCGTCCACC